>NC_134856.1:114119988-114339988 GCF_049852395.1 Peromyscus maniculatus bairdii
TATCCCTCCCTGCTCTCTTTCAATTTTATGGCCTCCTTTAAAAAAATGTTGTTACACACACACACACACACACACACACACACACACACACACACACACACACACACAACTTTGCCCTAATCACTTTAGCATGATTCAGCTCATTTTTAGGCAGCCATGTTGGTGAGCCCTATGAATATAGCTTCTGACTTTCCTAGGAGGCAAAGTCTCACAGCAAACCCCGTGGTCTTCTGTCTCTTATCTTCTGCCCCCTTTTCCACTATGATTTCCGGGCCGTAGGTGTGGGAGTTGGATAGTAGATAGATCCACTGGGACTGGGCTCCACTACTCTCCATTTTGACTGGTTGTGGTTCTCTGTATACATAGTCTCCATCTGTTGCAAAAGGAAGCTTCCTCAATGAGGGGTAAGGACTACACTCATCTATAGGTATAAGGACAAATATTTAGAATGTAGTTTGAGACTATGATGGTTTCGTGGAGTGAAAGTTGTCAGTTTTCCTCCGAGATCCATGACTTTACTAGCCCTGGGTAGTTGGCTAGATTTCCAGTAACAGAAATGGCTCTCCTCTTTCTGACACTTAAGTCCAGTCACAGAGCTGTGAAGGTGTGTGTGGCACTACTGCACCTTTAGAGTAGTTGTGCCATCTTGGTAATTGCTGCAGTTCACAGGCGTTAGAGCTGGGCAGGACTGTTGTTTGCTTCCTTCAATGGGAAGCTTGCATGGCACCTTCTCATATCCCAAAAGTGAGCCTTCAGGGAGGAGGCCCTCAGGTCAGATTCAGCTCAGACACCTCTGGGCTCTGTGCCCTAAGTGTATCCTTGACAATAGAGGCTTGCCTTCTATTTCTGGGTGGCAACCAAGGTCAGTAGAAATAGCCAATAATGTTTTGGAAGACTTTTGGATCACCTTGAGCAACAACTCAAAAGAGAGCTTCTCATGCCTAGCAGCAGTGTGGCAGGATACAGAACCTACTTGCACAAATCAACACCCTTTTTATATACCAATAACTAATATACAGAGAAGGGCATACTCCTATTTACAATAGTTTCAAAGAAAATAAAACATCTAGGAAACTTTAACCAAAGAAATGAAGAACCTCTACAATTAAAACTTTAAACCTCTGAAGAAAGGAATAAAGATACTAGAAAATGGAAAGACATCCCATGCTAATGGATTGGTAGAATTAATATTGTGAAGATGGCCATTTTACCAAAAGCTATTTACAGATTTAATGTAAATCTTCAAGAAACAGAAAAAATACCCTAAAATTCATATGGAACCACAAAAGACCCTGAAAACTCAAAATAATTCTGAGCAAAAATTACAGTGCAGTTACCATTCCAGATCCTATGATATATATCACAGGTCCACAGTAATATAAACAATTTAGTACTGACACAAAAAGAGGTATATAGACCAGTGGAACAAAATCATAGACCCAAACACAAGTACATATAATTTCAGCCATTTAATATTCAACAAAGATGCTCCAAAAAACAGCATATGCTGGAAAAAAAGAAATCATCTTTAACAAATGATTCCAGGAAATCTGGATGTCCATATGCAGAAAAATCAAATTAGACCTGTATTATTGTACAACAATCAACTCCTAATGGATCGAGGACCTAAATGTGAAACTCGACACACTGAAACTGCTGGAAAAACAACATAAGCAGCACCCTAGATGGACTTCCTGAAGAGGACTCCATTTGCCCAAGAACTAAGGCCAACAACTGACAAATACAGCTTCATAAAGCTAAAAAGCTTCTGCACAGCTAAATAAACACTCAGACTGGTGAAGAGGAAGCCCACAGAACGGGAGAAAACCTTTTCTAGCTGTGTGTCTGACACAGGATTAATATCCAGAATATATAAAGAAGTAAAGAACCAAAACTTCAAAATATGGACTTGGAGCCTGAACAGAGCATTTCTCAGAAGACAATAAAAATCTAAGAAATGTCTAAAACTAGGTTTGTTTCCCTAGAAAATAGGGAAATGCAAATCAAAACAACCTTGAGATTTCACTGTACTCTAATTCATCGTTAGTGCAATTGAAAACTGCCATAGCCACTCTGGACATCAGTGTGGAGAATTCTCAAAAAGCTAAAAATAAATTTACCAAATGACTCAGCTACACCACTCCTTGGCATATGCCCAGAGGACTCGATGTCCCACTCACTCTGTAGGTATTTATTTGCTCAACCGTGTTCATTGCTGTCCTGTTCACAATAGCTAGGGAATGGAAACAACCTAAATGTCCTCCATCTAACAGACAAATAATGAAAACGTGGTACATACACACTATGGAATAATATTGAGCTCTAAAGAGAAGTGAAATCTGTGGGCAAGGGGATGGAACTAAAAAGGATCGAACTCAGTGAGAAAACGCAAACTCAGAAAGGCAAATATCCCATGTTCTCTACTATAATGCTCCTAGCTTCAAATTACAGATTTGAGTACATATCCTGGAGTAACTGCAGAAACCAGTAAAGTAAAAAAGGACCATTTGGGGGTCTGGGATTAGGGGAGCAATAGAAAGAATGGCAGGATATGAGTGATCTGGTTGGAAAAATGGGAAAATGAGAACTCTAGGGATATGGAGGGAAATAATACAGAAGGAAAGGAGGAGGGTAAAATAACAATAAGGATGTCTGAAAAGTAGTAAGGAGTCATACTATCAATGATCTGCCCCCAAATACCTGTAATACAAGCAGGACTGTGTATAAATATACATGTGTGGCTTAAATGAAAGTTTCGATCTGAGCTGCCAATGCTCCCCCCAAGAGCCAGATAGTTGTTGGTTGTTTTTTTTTGTTGTTGTTGCTGTTGGTTTTGGTTTACTTTTCTTTTTTCAGTGTTGAAGAGTCAACCCAGGACCTTACACACACTAGACAAGCAGTCTACAACGGAGCTATATTCCCAGTCCTTGCTTTTGTTTGTTTATTTTTGTTCTTTTCATTTGATAACAAAATTTTGTTTCCCAAGTAGTTTTCAAAGGTCTTGTTTTTTCAATTTCCATATGTAAAATGTAAAAAATAATTAAAAATATATTCTTCATTGTTTGAGAATTCCACATGTACATATATGTTTTTACTATCAACTCCAGTCCCCATTTCCTCCTCCCTCATTTCTCCTCATCCTCCTCCCCTCTTTTTCCTCCCAACTTCATAAGGTTCTTTGAAAATATCCACCGAATCTCCTCAGTGCCACCTGTAAGTACATGGATGTAGTACCATCCACTAGAGCATGGGCTGCATCCCTGAAGAAAATGGACTCTCCCTCTCCCAGGAGCCATCAGCTGCAATAGCTCCTTGGCGCGGGTGGTGCCCCTCCCCTCTTCATGGTGTTATTTTTCTCTGGCTCTATCTCGTGCGGGTCTTACGCATGCAGTCAGTCACAGCCGCCGTAAGTTCATATGTCCAGCAGCTCTACCATGTTCTGCAGAAGTCCACTACCTTTGGCTTCTGTCATCTCCTGACCACCTTTGCCACATCCTTGGCAGGCACCGGATGTGATAGGGATGCCCAAGTTAGAGCTGAGCACTTCTCAGTCTCTTATTCTCTGCCTGTGGACCAGCTATGAGTCTCTGTGTTGATTGAAAAGAAGTTGGAGTCTGCTGTGGCCGAGGATTGCAGCAGCAGCAGTGACCGACACTCTCACTAGGAGCAAAGAAGGCAGGAGCAGACATGTTCCCTTTTCCTCAGGCCTCTTCTTATCAGGGCCACCCACCAGAAGGAGCTGTCTCCACCACGGGCAGGCGGCCTGTCCCTCTCAGTAACTGTACCTCCTGTCATCCTCTCTGAAACACCCAAGTGTCTTTCACCAGCCCAAGGCAGTTCCGAGTCCAGGCAAGGTAACAACCAAGACAGTAATGTTCCTCTTGAGTTTGTTTTCTTTCTAATGTTCAATGTGGTAAACGTCTACCATTCAGTCTTCAACTTCACTCCGTTTTCTCTCTTCTCCACTCTACCAAAACCTCCCACTGAGTTTTAAATTTTAGGTTATTGGTGGTTTTTTAGTTCTTACGTTTGTTTGAGTCTGCTTTGTATCAAACAAAACAAACAAACAACAAAAATAAATCACTTTCTATTCTTTTCCAAGACTTAAAAATGTTTCAAGGGTGCTTAGAACTGAACTACTATTGAAATATTTGTTGCTGACTTTAAAATTTTTATCAGACCATCTGGCATCTTCACAATCTCAGTGTGGGCATCTATTGATTGTTTTTTCCATTCAAATGGTGGGTTTCCTGGTTCTTAGCATGATGAGTGATTTTCTTTTCTTTTTTTACTGGACACTTTGAGCATTCAACTATGGGATCTTGCCTCTTAAGCCTGCTGCTGTAGCTGGCTTCTGTTACTCTGCTTTACTTGGGGCAGAGAGGGCCGAAAGTCCAGTTCCCTGTGGGCTATCCACTGACCCTTGGAAAGCCGAGTGTGGGAAGAATCATCACCCAGCATGTACAGAGAAACGGCTCCCCACTCACCCATTCTCTCCTCACAGCACTCCGGGGGAGAGCTGGGCTTCTAACTTCACAAGCTTCCTAGTTGGTTGTTGCTGTGTGGGTGGAGCTAATGCTCTCTGCTGTGGTGTTTGGCTGTTGTGTGGGTGGAGCCAATGCTCTCTGCTGTGGTGTTTGGCTGTTATGTGGGTGGAGCCAATGCTCTCTGCTGTGGTGTTTGGCTGTTATGTGGGTGGAGCCAATGCTCTCTGCTGTGGTGTTTGGCTGTTATGTGGGTGGAGCCAATGCTCTCTGCTGTGGTGTTTGGCTGTTATGTGGGTGGAGCCAATGCTCTCTGCTGAGGTGTTTGGCTGTTATGTGGGTGGAGCCAATGCTCTGCTGAGGTGTTTGGCTGTTGTGTGGGTGGAGCCAGTGCTCTCTGCTGTGGTGTTTGGCTGTTGTGTGGGTGGAGCCAATGCTCTCTGCTGAGGTGTTTGGCTGTTGTGTGGGTGGAGCCAATGCTCTCTGCTGAGGTGTTTGGCAGGTGTGTGGGTGGAGCCAATGCTCTCTGCTGAGGTGTTTGGCTGTTGTGTGGGTGGAGCCAATGCTCTCTGCTGAGGTGTTTGGCAGGTGTGTGGGTGGAGCCAATGCTCTCTGCTGTGGTGTTTGGCAGGTATAAAGCTCTTGCTGTTGAGCTCTGGCCGGCCAATCTGCTCTATCCCTGGTCCTTTGGCCATGAGAGCACAGGTTTTGTTAATCGTCCCTGTCTTGTCGTGTGTGTCCCCCCCACCCCCACCCCTCGCTGCCTGTTGAAACTCACTGCTGGGGTACTCCTCGATGCTTAGCGGTGGTACGCTTCCTTCTCCATGCCCTTCAAGTTTTCGTATTTGTTTTATACAAAGTGCCCAGCGGTTTTAGTTGTACTTAGAGAGTGGACTGGGGAAAAATACAAATATTCCTGAGGTAAAGTTCTAGAGAGTCACATTTGTTCTACTTTTTAAAGTATAAAATGGGCATGTTAATTAGATTAAAAAAATTAATCATGAAAAATTTTACAAAAGTTGTGTATTTATTTTATATGTGTGTGTGTGTGTGTATGTCTGCATGTACATGTGTGCCACATGTGTACAGTGCCCATGAGGCCAAAAGAGGGCGCTGGACCCCCTGGGACTGGGGTTACAGACAGTTGTGAGCCACCATGTTGATGCTGGGAAGCAAGCCAGGATCCTTTGGAAGGACAGGCACTGCTCTTAGCCTAGAGTCATCTCTCCAGCCCCTCTGAAGAATTTTTTAAACTCAAGTGAGTTCTTTAGCATTTATTTTCAGTTATTTGAAGTTCACATTTATATTATTCATCTTTTTTCTAAACATAAGGACTACTATAAATTTACTTTTATATACTGTATTTAACATAGAACATAAGTGTGTTTCTTATAAATATTCTCTTACAGCGTTGATTTTACATTGTATTTGTGTGTCTTGACTTAACCACTACCCCATTTTGGATATTAAATTACTTCTAATTCTCTGTAGAGACAGAATGTATCATAAATATACATGTACCTTATCTGTACTTCCGTTTATTTCTGTAGGATAGATTCTTTTCTTATGCCAATGAACATTTATTTATTTATTGAGCCCATACAAGGTCAGAGCATAGCTCAGAAATGCTAGTCCCATTAATGCACAATATACAACAGTCCCTTCCCAGGACCACTTCCTCATTCCTCACTCTTTCTCCTTTGCTGGGAGCATCTCAGACTTACATCATTTTCTATAACCGCACAATATCCAGAAGGCTAATGGTAGGCTTGTTCAAAAATCAAGTGTTCTCAGGAAGTGGAGGAGAGCTTGGGGATAGTGGAAACTGAGTTTTATTTTAAGATTACACTGAGCTATGCTTACTCCTTTCCATTGAGGTGCCGGTCTGGTTAAAATCTTAGCTCATGGAGCCTGTAGTATAACCATCTCTGGTCTCACTGGCTTCTTCCAGAAAGCTGGAGATGACTGTCTCAATGGCAGTAGAGACACAGAAGTCTGTGTGATTTCCTGATTCACATCTGTGTTTGACATGAGGTCTGTGGTCTGGTCAAGGTCAGTAACTGAATCTCTAGCCATGGGAACCTCTAGACCAGTGAGTGGTTCTCACCTGTGGGTTGCGACCCCACTATGGGGTCACATATCAGATATCCTCTTTATCAGATATTTACATTATAATTTATAACAGTAGTAAAAATACAGTTATGAAGCAGCAACAAAATCATTTTATGGTTGAGGGAGAGTCACCACAACATAAGAAACTGTGTTAAAGGGTCACAGCATTAGGAAGGTTGAAAACCTCTGCTCTAGATCATCTGTTAACACCACTTCGTCAAGTCAGTCAGTTCTACTGTGTCACATCAACAGTCAGTTCTACTGTGTCACGGTTTGATTCTGGTTGGTCACTGGTTGAGTCTAATAGGTCAATGGATGAATCTAGAAGATCATCACTGATTGAGTCTAGTAGGTCATCACTGATTGATTCTGTAAAGTCATTGACTGAGTCTAATGGGTTCTAACTGGTTAGATCTAAAGGATAACAAGTTGATTCTAGTAAGTATTCACTAGTAGATTCTAACAGATCAGTGGTAGATACCTGGAAAAAGCCACAGGCAGGGTGCACAAGAGAGAGGGCATCATGATCTTATAGAACAAGGTGCCTCAATGAGGGTGGCAACAAGTAGTGAGCAGGAAGAGGGAATTTAGGATAGATTCTTACAAGGTAGAAATATATGTACCACTTAATTTATTTTAAATTCACATTGCTAGGCAAATTTCTAGAATCTTCCAATGAATGTGCAGCCTATTAGAGTTCAAGGGCCTCCACTACCATTGGCAGCTCTGAGCATTAGCAAGTGTAAAATATGCTTTGATTAAGGCTCACTTAAGGCCCAGTTGGTACAGAAATAATGTAATTTGAGATTTTGAGAGAACTTTGGAGGTCACCTTGTCTAATATTGTGATAGGTGAGAAGAAAAGTGACCAAGGAGGTCCCTGGGAACAACCCATTTCGGCTCGCTGAAATCTAGAGCTGCCTCTTGAAGAGAAGACATCAGCTGTTCTTGGAGCACTTTCTAAAGTCATGCTTCTGAGGAGTTCGTGATGAAGGGTGTTTGCCATTTATAAATAACCTGGCAGGGAGAAGGCACAGCACTGTGAAGGGGGAGACAGGCATGGCCACTGCACCAGTGAGCTGTAGCCTGGAGGGAATAATTAGCCCCAATTCCAGATTCTTTTAAAGGGGTTTGTGGAAGTGGCAGAAAAGGGAATCCAGAGATGGGCCGAAGTTCTCTCTTCTGTGCTTATTTAGCGAGTACACAAAGCTTTCGTGTGCCCATTGTCAAAGTCAAAAAAAAAAAGCTATTTTGTAAATCTAGTTGTTGTTTAATTTGATATTTATGAACCATAGAAGCCTCTAGTATAAGAAAAAATAGAATACAAAGTTCCACATGGTGTGGCAGAATAGTGGCTTTTGTGATGGGAGATTATGAAAACAGAGCACTAGAAACACACACAGCCTGTTGGTGTATAAGACCAGGTTACTTGGGGTTACATTTTCCATTGAGTTGAAACAGACCCCTCTGCTTCCTTTAAGTTTCAATTCACTTACATGGCATTTAACAAGAAAGACTCCATTTTGGTTAGGGTCTGGTCTGCTGGACCCGGTGCAGGAACCTAGTTGAAACAATCGGCTTTCATAATTTTTGTTAAACACTATATTTTCCCAAGCCACTTTTAGAGGTGTGATCCAAGCCTTTCCAGGGCTGGGGAGGTCAGTAGGAGACTCTGGAACACAGGAAATGTATCTCAGTACTGAAAGACTTTCATGGAGTCTTCCAGGCTTCATGGGGATGGAGGCTGAGGGGATGAAGTGTTGCTGACAGGGTCCATATTTCAGTCAGTGCACTCACAGCTCCCATTGCCACAGGGCTTGGGTCCTGACCTCTGGCTAGCACCAGCCTGGACAGTCACACATTGCGGCTGTGTTTTCAGAGTGAGTTCGCTGGTCCTGACAGGATCCACATTTCCAGTCAGCAGCCACACACACACATGATATTATCTGTGAAAAGAAACTGTCACTGTATGTTTCTGCTCTGATTCTGGCAGCCAGCCCTGCTGGGACAGTGCATCACCGTGGCCTAACTGAAGTCAGAGCCCCCTCTGTGAAGACAGCCGGAGTTCAACAGACCACTGATAATGAGCCATTCTCTCTCCCAGGGATGGCCAGGAATCCCGACTGCCTTCCCCCAGGGGCAG
Source organism: Peromyscus maniculatus bairdii (assembly GCF_049852395.1). NCBI lineage: Eukaryota > Metazoa > Chordata > Mammalia > Rodentia > Cricetidae > Peromyscus > Peromyscus maniculatus. The sequence goes on from NC_134856.1 coordinate 114,128,727, forward strand.
ATTTGCTGGGCTTGTGATAGAGACAAAGATATAGAGGCGGGACCACAAGCGTCTGAAAGTTTCTAGAAAAGTCTGGTAGCCATACGTAAGAGAAAGATTTGTTTTTTAAAGAGAGGATGTAGGCGTGGTGGTGCAGGACTCCTTGGAAATAGAAAGGAAAATACACATCTGTCTCAGCAGCAGAGCCTCCCACTGTATCTCCAGCTGTTGTCTAGATGGCTCCCCTTGACTTAAATTATCCAAGAATGAGATCCTCTACCCCCAAACTGTCTCCTTTTCCTAATTCTGCCAGCAGGGCCACACTTCCAGACGCCCAAGCAGAACCTTTGATTTTCCCTTTCTCCCCACTGAGTCTGTGTCTAGCCCTCTTGGTGATCAATCTCCTGATGTCTCTTTTTCTGACTTCTGAGTCATGATCTCAAAGCCATTGCTCAGAAACATGACTAAAATTAAAGTTACTGTAAAAGAAAAGGAATTTCAAAAAGGGGAAATTGGAATAAACTGGGAGATTTCACATATTCATGCTGTAGGTCCCAGTCTCCCCCAGGTTAGTACTGGCCCAGGCCTGCGGGGTGCCACTAGACGTTAAAAACCAAAGACCTGGGACCTGCGATATGCCTTGCCAGTTCCTGTGCCTAGGCCCTGTGAAGCTGTTCTCGGCATGTGTTCCTTTTTGTGACATGTGTACCCCATCTTCCTCCTGTCTGCTGAGATGCCCCGACTTTGTACCTTTGATTTCTGAGTATTTTTCAAGGCCTGGCTCAGCATTTTGAGTCCTCTTTCCCTGTACCTCTCTGATAACCTGTCAAACACACGGCAGTAGCCTGGCTGTGTGTACAAGCTCAGACTCCAGAACAAGATGTCACCAGTTTGCAGGGGCTATACAATTTGGGCCAAGTCATTTAAAATTTCAGAGCCTCCATCATCTAACCTGGGAAGCGGGGCCAATCACAGTTCCTAACTTAATGAAAGAAATACTTCATAGGCTATCGCACACAATGTGCTTTAGACAGTGCCTGGCAGCTAGCTCTTAATTGCTCAACAAATACTCATTGTCAGTGACTGTTGTAGCTTTTCTTATTCTCTCATTTCAGCTTTTCCTTCTCTGTTTGCTTTATTTAACATGGCCATCTTGTCTACCCCACTAAATCATATGTTCTTGAAGGATAAAGATAATGATATCTTTCTATTGTGTCCTGTTCTGGCTGGTAACTCCAACCACACACATATATAGACACACAGACACACACATACACACACACACACACACACACACACACACAGAGAGAGAGAGAGAGAGAGAGAGAGAGAGAGGTGGGGAACAGGATACTCTTAGGAAATATTGGGAGCTGAGTAAGTAGTTAAAAGTATAAACTTCTCATCACTCATGTACATGAAGGAGGGAGGAAGGGGTACCTCATTATCTATAATAATGAACATGAGCCCTGAGATACAGAGGATGTGGTCACTTACCCAGAGAGGTAGTGGGAGGTCACCGTTATTTAATCAAACATGTCAATGAAGGATAGGAAAATGTGATTTTATTTCATGGAATTTATAAACTAGATGACAGGAAAGCCAATAGAGTAACAACGGGTCCTAGACTCGGGATTTCAGACCCCACATGAGAAAATACTCAAGATGGCAGGAGAGACCCCAAACCACAGCACTTGGCAGCAGCTGGCTCACGGTTTTATTGGGTCCAGGAAAAAAACACATAAAGAATCTCTCCATTTCTGATCTATAATTCCAAAACCACTTTTCATCAAACAAAACTAAACTAAAGGTATAAAGTTGAAGGAGAAACCAATAAAAAGGAATTAAGGACAGGAAAAGCGAGCCAGAACACTGAGAGGCTCTTTTATCGTGTTGTGCCTTAAAACAAAATGGAAAGACACGCAGACAGGGCCTGCAAATCCCTCCTGCTTCCCCGGTCTGGGGCTCAGCCGAGTCCCTGCTGCCCTAGCACTGTCTCAGTCAAGCCCCCGGGCACCGATGCTATCTCTCCCGACTTACTCCTCATTTCTTCTTTATTTTCCTATCTCTAAAGCGAACCATTGTACAGGATCTGGGCACAGCTACAAAGATTACCCCACAATTCAGCAATTATCTACACCAAATCCCGGCTCTGTCTCCTTCTAGTCTCCAATGTAATGACAGTGAACAAGCCTGAGACCCAGGCAGCCATCCCCCTTCTCCAGCTACTAGATGTGGGTCATTGGATTAGGCCTAAAGTAGGTTAAAAAAAAAAAAAAAAAAAAAAACACAACTAAAGAAGGCCGGGAAGTTAGCGATCTCAGTGAGGTGCTTGCCTCTCAAGGAGGAGGGCCTGACTTTAAAGCCAGGCACGCTGGTGCCCACTTGGAGCTTAATGACCGGCCAGCCTAAACTCTGTGGCAATTTCCAGCCCAGTGAGAAACCCTGTCTGAAATAAAACTATGGATGGTGCCTGAGGAATGGCACTAGAGCTTGTCTTCTGGCTTCACAAATTCACACAAATGTGCATACATGTTCACATGCATACATGTGCACAAGACCCACTGGAAATCATTGTCTCCATTCCTGATGGTAGCATTAGAACCAACAGGTTTGATCACCAGTTTATTTTCCTATCTCTAAAATGTGCCATTGGTCATTGAAGTCAGATCTGTCATGGGGAAAGCCATGTAGAAGCCTCAGAAACTGCCCGCCCCCACAACGCATATCAGTAAATATCAGTAAAGTAATATTGCATTCTATAGAAACAGCAGAAATGAAGGTCATCCTTTAAAACATGAAGGACATAGGGTTGGTGACCCCATTCACATTCCCATTTCACCAACCAGCATTGCTGCCCAGGGTCACAAGGATCTTCAAAGGGTAAAGTTCAAAATCATTGTCTCGATTGTAGTTGCTTCATCAGCTGTGGCCTTTTTAAAAAGCAGGTGGACAATATGCACTGAAATGCATCTCTCTGTATAAAGGAAGACAACCACAGCTACCTTGAACAGATAGCATTATATATGGACAACTCTGCCCAAAGCCATAACCACTCATCTGCCCTGCCCTGTAATACAGAATCTGGTGAAAGCTAGACTACTTGGATGCCTGTGGGATGTCACATCGCCCACTATGTTGAGGATCCCTGTTAATTACAGCGTAATCTACTGGGGGCTCTGGTCGGACATACACATGGCAAAGTGTGGGACATGAGCTCTGAGATGATTTAACGTCTACCACATCATCAAAAAGGCTTCAGAGATGCAGGGGTCTGGTGTCTCGTGGGACTGTTCCAGAGTTAGGAACATATCGCTTGTTACATCTCCTACCATGAAGAAGGAGAGACAATGTCTGAGAGGTATTGGAGATAGCAGGTGCCATGCCTGGCCTATGATACAGATGCTCCTAGATGACCAACCTATACTGAGGTGAAAATATTACAAGTCAAAGGGGCATTGAGTCCCCCTAATCTACCCATCACCATAGCTTACAACAGCACACTGTGGTTGAGGTGGCCTCTACTCACCACACTGGGGCCACCTGAGATATCACCTGCCTCTGACCAGAAAGAATCAGGTACTTGGGAAAGAAACAAATTCCAAATCTGAAGCTCTGTTTCTACTGAATGTACCTTCATAAATTGAAAATGCATTTGTTGTGCCATTATAAGTTGGGAATTATAAATATACTATTTCCTGGGGCTACTGAAACAAATTGATACTAGCAATTAAGTAGCTTGAAACATAAACAGTTCTCTCAGAGCTATGGAGGCCAGAAGTCTAAATCCAGATGTTGGCTGCTAGGAAAGGCTCTAGGAAAATACTCTTCTTTCTGTTGTCTGTGTCTCCTTGGCTTATGGCAGCTCACTCCAGTCTCTGTCTTCATGTGACAACCTTTCACATGTACTTTTTTTTTTTTTTTTTTTTGAGACAGGGTTTCTCTGTGTAGTTTGGTGCCTGTCCTGGATCTCATTCTGTAGACCAGGCTGGCCTTGAACTCACAGAGATCCGCCTGGCTCTGCCTCCCAAGTGCTGGGATTAAAGGTGTGCACCACCACTGCCCGGCCTCATGTACTTTTGTATGTTTCCAATCTTCCCCTTGGTTTAGGGCATTTGCCATTGGATTCAGGACCCAGCTGTGGTGGTTTGAATGAGAATGGTCCCCACAGATTCATATGTGTGAATACTTGATCCTCAGTTTGTGGAACTGTTTGGGAAGAATTAGGAAATGTGACTGTGTTGAAGGAGATGTGTCACTAGGGGTGGGCTTTGAGGTTTCAAAAGCCACAAGCCATGCCTGTTATACTCTGTTTCTGCTTGTTGTTCAAGATGTGAGTTCTCAGCCACTGCTTCAGCTGCCTCCCTCCTGCTACCTCTGCTCTGCCACCATGGACTGTGACCCTCTGAAACTGTAAGGCCAAAATAAACCCTTCCTTCTATACATTCCTTGGTCATGTATAAGACAAACTACTAAACCTGGAGCTGTATATTGGGATGAAAACTGAAAGATCAGAGGAATAGGACAAGCCACAGCCAACCTCACCTTACCAACTCTTCAGCCTCCAGAGAGAGCCACTTCCTGTATACTCACACCTATAAACCTTTCTGTGCCCTGCCATCTTACTTCCTCTCTCTGGCCAGCTCTATCACTTCCTGTCTTTCTGTCCAGACCTCTAGATCTCTGTGTTTAGTGCTGGGATTAATGGTGTGTACTACCACACCTGGCTCTGTCCCCAGTGTGGCTTTGAACTCACAGAGATCTGGATGAATCTCTGCCTCCCAAATGCTAAGATTAAAGGCATGTGCTACAACTGCCTGACCTATATATTTAATATAGTGAATTCCTCTGAACTCCATGTAAGCTTTACTTATTAGAGCACAAATAAAATATCACCACAGTCATGGTATTTTATCACAGCAAGTAATTAATACAACAGCCCAAATATAAAACAAACACATTTCAAGATCCTCAGTTATATCAAAGTAAAGTTGAGTTCATAGGTGCCAGAGGTTAGGACCTAGACACATCTTTTAGAGTAGCAGTTTTCAACCTGTGGAATGTGACCATTTGGGGGGTTGCATATCGGATAGCCTACATATTGCATATTTACATTACAATTCATAACTGTAGCAAATTACAGTTATAAAGTAGCAATGAAATAATTTTATGGTTGGGGGGTCACTGTATTAAAGGGTCACAGCATTAGGAAAGTTGAGACCACTGTCTTAGAGGAATATAATTCAATCCACTACATCAAGTGAAACAAAGAGGCTGCCACCTGAAGTGCTAGACAAAGTAGGCTATGGTGCAAGGTAGTGGCCTTGCTGCTGAGAACACTGTCAAATTCACCATCAGCTTCCAGAGTCCTGTGGTGGGATACATCTTCTGTGGTCTGTGTGACCAGCCCCAGCAGGAAATTTGCCATGTATTCCCCCAGGCCTTTGGAGCAGGGTCATCTGAAGAGAATTACACACATCATGGAAAAACTGCTCCTTGTCAGCTACTAGCTTACCTGGTAGAGAGACAGTGCCTGAGGTGTGTCACCGGGTAACCTCAAAGCCTAAACTGCCCCTCACATCTGAGTTCCATCAGATCCTCCAAGTTGTGAAGTTGGAGGAGCCCGCCTAAGCTATCCATAGTAACATGAGAGTGGCATCTTAGGGATAAGATGTGAGCAAGGCTAGAGGGCTCAGGGAGTCTCGTAAGCAGGTGCCAGCAAGATGCCAACCTCGGGGTTACAGCAGGCCTTCTCCCTCAGTCACTGCTGGAACCCCATGGTGCACAGCACCCCACCCCCAGCTTCTGCTGAAGTTCAGATGCTACTGATATTTGTTCAGGGAAGGTAAAGTCTGTATGTGGGTCTCAGAGACACTAGAGCCCCACACCAGGCCTGGCATTGAGAGAGAGTGCTAATAACTAATAACATCAAAACCAGCATGGGAATCTAGAATCAACAGCAATTTCTGTCTTCTGTCCTTTGGTATCAGTCTTGGCTGTCATTTTTTTCTATACTAACTTCCTCTCATAAGTTTTAGGCAAGGAGGCCCACCAGGCCTATGCAAAAATTGTTCTTTCATTCTCTAGGAGGAAATGAGGCCTAGCCACATAGGTTGTTCTGATGGACTGAGTTTCCTCCCCAAGGCCACTTAGCATCTACAAGGTGTGTGTTAGCTTTATGGCACTATAATCAAATACCTGATTTAATTAACTTATTTTTTAAATGTGAGAAATCTGTTTTAAAGGCTTTAATCCATGATCTGTTGGCCCTTTTCTTTGGGCCTGTGAGAAGCAGAATCCTGTGGCAGGAATGCAGAATTTAACTCCTCATTCACCTTCAGGAAGCCAAGAAAGAGAAGGAAAAGGGGATCTGGTCCTAACATCCCCTCCAAATTACTTTCACTAGGGCTTATGTGTTAAAGGAACTCCCACAACCTTGGGGACCAGGGCTTTAGCACATGGGCCTTTTGGGACATTCTAGATTCAGCCCCTAACAGTACATTTTCCTGAGTTCTGGCAACCTGTCTACAGATAGCCAAGATTTTGACTTCCCTGGGACTTGCCTTAGGTAGAGATTCCTCATCATACAATACTGGCCTTTGGGGCTGTTCCTTCTGCACTTTGGGAAGCTGTTCTGTGCATTGTAGTATTTATAATACCCTTAGCTTCTAGCTATTAGATGCCCTCCTCTTGGTTGTAATAACCACAGTCATTTCTAAATGTCCTCTAGGGTCAAAAATCATCCTGACCAAGAACCACTTCCCCACACTGAAAAGGCCATCTTGCTAAGGACCATCCCCCCTTTCAGGCATAGCCTATGTCAGATAGATGGGCTGTGATCACTGAGGGCTGTATCAGCTTGGAATGCAGTATGGGTTAGTCTAACCACTTTCCTGGTGACAGGTGCATAGGCCAGCAGTTCTGCCTCAGAGGCAGCTTCCTGAGAACCCAACCTGAAACAGTGCTCATCTCCATTCCCAGAATTCACTTTGTTGAGATAATACTCTTAGCCCTATGGATTTGCCGAACCATGTCTAGATGACAATACCATCATGAGCTTCATCAACAGCCAGTCAGCAGCAACTGTCCCCAAGGGGTGGGGCTTGGAACATAGGGAAGAATTTATCTGAGACTCAGGCCAGGGCTGGATACATCATTTACAGGGCCCTTTGTTTAAAAATGTTAATGATTTCAAGGCAATGACAATAGAATTTAACCCAGAATGATTCTGTAGTAACTTTGTTGGTGGTGGTGATGTAACAAAATACCTAAAGTGAAGAAAGCTGAAGAAAAGAAAGGTTTATTTTCTCATAGTCAGAATAAAGTTCTTAATGGTGAAGTCCAGGAGGCAAATGCTAGGGTGCTCAGTTCACTTTCTCCTCCTCACTCTGTTAAGGATCCTAGCTTGCAGGGGTCTGCCCACAGTTGAGATGTATCTTCCTGTCTCTGGGAACTCGATTTGAATATTTTCACAGGCATACCCAAAGACTTCTTTCTAAAAAGATTCCAGATAGGGTTGAACTGACAAGATTAGCCATCATAAATTCCCTTCTGGGGACTGGAGAGATGGCTCAGCAGTTAAGAGCACAGGTTGCTCTTCCAGAGGTCTTCAGTTCAATTTCCAGCAACAATGTGGTGGCTCCCAACCGTCCGTAATGAGATCTGATGCCCTCTCCTGACATGCAGGCAAACATAAATTCCCTTCTGAGCTGGGACCTTCATCAGGTAGCTGTCCAGATCATTCACCTGTGAAGCTGGCTGCTGTGATTAGTATGTTTGTCTGCTCTAAACGCATGTTGAAATTCGGTCGCATGTTGAAATGGTAACAGTATTAGGAGGTGAGGCTTTCAAGGCATGATTAGGTCTTCAAGGCTCCACCCTCCAGGGTGGAATTCTGCTGTTGTAAAAGGAGAGTTGGTCCCTTTTGCCTTTTTGCCCTGTGTTGTAGGAGGATACAGCAAAAAGGTCCTTGCCAGATGGTGGTGACTGGATCTTAGATTTCTCAGCCTATAAAAGTATGAGGGGGGGGGGGGAGTGTTCATCCTGAATTACCAAGTCTTGGGTGTTCTGTTACAGCAACAGAAACAGACTGAGACACCAGCCAGGCTTTATTAGATGACTGCATGGCTGTGGACATGTTGTCATACTTGAATTACACAACAGTTAGTTTATTGCAAGTGTAGAAAGGGTCGTGTTGGACAAATGCAATCTCCTGTACAGCTTCTGATAGAGCTAGGCCTTTCTTGGTGAGGGTGTGGGTGGGGGAGGGACTAGGGAACCACTGAACCCATAGCCCCAACCCAGACTTCTTAGTGTGTGAAGCCGTTTTCTATTCGAAACTCTGCTACCAGTCAAAGAAAACAGGCCACAGACACATGGCTTCCTCCAAATACAAAACCACACTTCCTTCACATAGAAATAGCTCCAGAAAAAAAAATCATTAAGAGAAAAAAATGCTGTTAAAATAAAGTGAATGGAAACATAAGGAGGTCCTTTACAGTCTTAAGAAAATAAAGCAAAATCCAAAATATTCTAAGACACACATTAGAGAATTAGAGTGGATCAAAAAGTCCACAAAGGGGCCAGTTATGTGTCAGGCTCGGAAACTGATTTCATTCTACACTAGCGAGAGCCTCAGTGCTATTCCCAGCATGCTCTGACTCAGAGAAACTCACATTGGCCTTCTGGTTTCTGTCAGAATAATGAAGAAACTGGGCCTGTCAGTGTGGACAGAGATTCTTTCAGTATCCTTTGAGCTAGCTGTTTTGGAAACACAAACACTCCAGTTACCCAATGGGAGATGCCCTGAGGTTAGTAGACACCACCCGGCCCACACACTGTGGTAGATGCAGACTCTACTCTAGGCTTCACCATGATTGACGAAGGTTCACCAAACCTTCATAAGTGCCTAGGACCCCATCTTAGCAGGGACTGTGTTCTATCCAATTGGTTGGGAAAGGGCTTATTGGGGGGGGGGGTGTATGTGTGTGTGTGTGTGTGTGTGTGTGTGTGTCCGTATCCTCCATAGCTGATGCACACTGAAGGGCTGATCCTGATGTCTACTTTTTTCTTTAATTAAATAGAAATGTTATCAGTCAATTATGTGCATCTCTTAGGAAAAAAAGGAACAACTTTTTCACAAGTGCTCAGCTGCACAGGCAAGCAGCAGCAATGGCTGTGTGGATGGCGTGTCCCTGGGCACCACGGCAGCCATGTGTATAGTGTGTCGGTTTGCACCATGGTGGCTGTGTGTATAGTGTGTCCATTTGCACCATGGTGGCTATGTGTCTGGTGTGTCTGTGGGCACCATGGTGGCTGTGTGTCTGTGGGCACCATGGTGGCTGTGTGTATGGTGTGTCCATGGGCACCATGGTGGCTGTGTGTATAGTGTGTCGGTTTGCACCATGATGGCTGTGTGTATAGTGTGTCCGTTTGCACCATGGTAGATGTGTGTCTGGTGTGTCTGTGGGCACCATGGTGGCTGTGTGTCTGTGGGCATCATGGTGACTGTGTATAGTGTGTCGGTTTGCACCATGATGGCTGTGTGTATAGTGTGTCCGTTTGCACCATGGTGGATGTGTGTCTGGTGTGTCTGTGGGCACCATGGTGGCTGTGTGTCCATGGGCACCATGGTGGCTGTGTGTATAGTGTGTCCATTTGCACCATGGTGGCTGTATGTATGGTGTGTCTGTGGGCACCATGGTGGCTGTGTGTCTGGTGTGTCTCTGGGCACCATGGTGGATGTGTGTGGCTTCCTAGCAGGAACCCACCTCTGAGCTACCTTATAACATACTGCTAATGTTATCATATTCATTGTCATACCCCTCTCTTCACATGTAGAATAAAAGTCAGAACACTACAGGTTCTCAGAATTTTGAAGTCAGGAAGATCATAGCCTGGTGACATTCTTGCTATGTGGGAACAGGCTCTACTGAGACAGGGAATTCAGTGAAGTTAGAAGCTGAATGTATACATATATGTATATGTGTGCTTTGTTTTGTTTTCCTAAGGAATACATACATGCATATACATATATGTACATGTACATATGTATGTATGTATATTTATATGTGTGTATGTATTATGTATATGTATGCATATGTGTATGTAGAACATTGTAAAATAGTAAGTTTCCAGCCAGGCATGGTGCCACGTGCCTTTAATCCCAGCACATGAAAAGCAGAGACAGGCGAATCTCTATGAATTTTAGGCCAGTCTTATCTACATAGCAAGTTCCTGCCTAGCCCTGCTACATAGTAAGTCTCTCTCTCTCTCTCTCTCTCTCTCTCTCTCTCTCTCTCTCTCTCTCTCTCTCTCTCTCTCTCTCTCACACACACACACACACACACACACACACACACACACACACACACTCAAGTTTTCATATGGCTGTTTCAAATCTCCTTAGTGTTAGTTATCCCTCCCCCAACCTGCTCCTCTGCCCCCCTCCATCCCTCTCCCCTTCTAAGCCTCCCTCACCCTAGTCCTCCATTCCCCTTTCATATCTCCTGTACTCTATTATCTCCCTCCATTAAGGTCTTTCCTCCAACTCCCCCCACCCAACACACACACACACACACACACACACACACACACACACACACACACACACCAATGGTCCATTTCTAGCTTTCTGGAGTCTATCAATACCCCGAATGAAACATACACACATCTACACTTTAAATAGCTCTATGGTGCTATGGGGTATCAACCACTCTCCTTGAAAAGTTTGGGAAAATAAGGTTGAGAAGGATTCAGTTACTGGTTTTATTGTTAAAAAGGAAACTTGCAGATCTGCGTCTTCTGCCAGTGAATTTTTTGCTCTTTTTTTCTTGGGTGCCTTAATAAATATTTCTGGCTCTTTCTTTTTTTTAGAGGACCTTGGTGAGAAAAGGAATTTTAGTGGGAACTGTAAGCCAGGTGTGTTGTATAGTTGGCTTAGGGAGTGACGCATCTGGATTCACAGGTCATTAGCCTGGACTCCTAAAGGAATCTGAGCTGAGGGTGTAGAGGATGTGAGAGCAGAAGTCTGCAAGCTTGAGCTTGGATTTCACCTCACAGCTTCACAGCTAAGTCCCACATTCTGCCATTCTGTGGTGAAGGGAGGCCCGTTGGTAGAGGGTACATGGAGGACTCTCAGGTTCTTTTAAACTCCAATTCTTTCTGTTTGATTTTCTCAATGATGAAAAGGCAGGCTTTGAGAACCTTGAGTGCCTCCACAGAAATTGTGTGAAAAATCATTTGTCAAGAATGAATTATGTGGTCTGAGATGCTCAGGTACTGGGTTATTAAATATCACATACATACATACATACACACACAAAAAATAATTCACTCTTGCAATGATGCTTCACCATTATTATATTTCTGCTGTAACTGTGTCATCTAGTTCTTAAAAAGAAGTAGTTGTTCTGTGTCCCCTTCTAGGCTAAGAGTCAGCAAACTTCCTGTATGGGGGACAAAGAATAAATATCTTGAGCTCTGCAGGACCAGGTCATCTCTGCTGCACCAGTCAACTCTTCCATTTGAAAGTAGCCAAGGACAATCCCCCTCGCAAGGGATTGTGGGGCAGAGTTGGCACAGGCCACAGTTGGCTGAATCCTTTTGGAAGAAAACTCCTGGGTGTTGTGCCCTGTCTATCATTTAGTCCATCTTCACCTGTTGCTTCTTCCAAGTTTCATAAAGCACCTGTGACACAACAATTATTAGGTTGGACTTGGACCATTTTTGCACCTGCTGTAGCTGAGAATGCTCCTTGCTCTGTGTTCCTGTACCTAAGGTAGCATTATGGCCATATCTTTAAAGGAAGGTCTCATTGTATTCCCTAGACTAGTGCGAACTGATTGGTGCTGTTGAGTCAGAGCTCAGCTACCCAAGATCCTCTCTGGCAAGCCCTATATCCTAAAGCTAAAGTTATGTATATGCATGCTCTGATGGCCCTCATGGAACACTATCCCTTAGAGGACTGGATTGAAAATAACTCCTTTTATTGTGACTTAGATCCAAGTGCAAAGCTATTTTTTAACCACTCTGCCATTTTCATGTCATTTAATCACCCCTGCTGTACAATTTATTTAATTCTTATAGACTCTGTCAAAGTCTTACACTGTGCCCAAAGATATGAGTGGGAAAATAGCTGGGAATAGGGAATAGAAGGAACAAGAAGAGCCAGGCAAAGAGGCTAGTGCTGGCTGGACTGAGAAATATGATGGGTTAAATCTCTGTGAGGAGTCCAGAATGAGCAAGAACAAACAACCATCTTAGAAAGCAGGCATTCTGGATAGCAGCAAGTGAGCGTCACACTACCTGAGTTTCTTGGTGGGAAATAACTAATGCGTGTTAGTCGGTTTCCATCACTGTGATGAAGTACCTGAGATAACCAACTTGCAAAGAGAAAAGGTTAATTTGGGGCCCCAGTCTGTGATTGGTTACCCCATTGCTTCGGATCTGGGGTAGCACATTATGGAGGGAGTACACGTCAGACCAAACCTCTCACGTTATGACCAGAGAGCAAATGGGAAAGTAAGGGGGCCCCATAGTCCTTCAAGGGCACACCCCCAGTGACACAAGGACCTTGAGGTGGGCCAGCTAAAGGTTTCACGGCCTCCCAGTAACAGCACCCTAGAAGCCAAACCTTGAACATGTGAGCTTACTGGGCACCTGTCCAACTGTAGCAAGAGGCCAGGAAAGACAGAAACAGAAGGAAGGGAAGGAGGTGGGAGGCAGGGTAGAAGAGAGTCAGAGGAAAGACCTTCGAGAGATTTAAATTTGACTGTGTTTGAGAAAAATAAAACAAAAACAAAACAAGACCCCACCCCCACCCCACCCCACACCTGCAAAAGATGCTTGAAGTGATCAGGCATTGTGAATTGGGCAGCTGTCAGAACCAGAACATTCTGGCTTGCTATGCGGTCAGGCAGTATTTATAGACAGAAAAATGGAATCGGGCAAAAGGACAGTTTAATTGGTTACAATGCCACAATCTTATTCGAATCAGCCAACCCTTATAATGGACTAAATCTCTGTTGCTGAACCTGCCAGAAACATTCCTGAAGGAATGAGTTGCCTTTAGTACAAACAGCTCCATATTGGTTTGGGGTGTTGGGTCCAGGACAAGAGTGCCATCCAAATCCATGGCCTACTACAGTAGATTTTATTTATTGGTAGGAAAGCTGAGGGAGCAGAACTCTAGGAACAAGAGTGAATGCTCTTGGGTTGCCATAAGCATGTCCCTGCAAGGCAAATTGCTTTCAGTTAAGGGTCATGACCTCAGTACCTCCCCCCAAAAAAAACCTCTCTGCAGACACCAGCCAAGTGATCCAAGGCTGGACTGCTGCTGAGGACCACGTCTGGGTCTGCCACAGCCCGGATCTACGTTGATGTCTGTGGCCCATGGTGGCACCAAAGGCCTCATGGATATGAGGTACCTGGTGCTCTCCAATTTCTTCAGAGACAGCAGTCATGCCAGTGTGAGCTCTTCTTAGTGGACTGTCACTTCTTAAGTCCACTCTGTGTCAATAGTCTGGGGAAGACAGAAGTCTGTCTGACAAAGCCTGTGGCCCAGAAGAGCAAACTGTGACCCTGCAGAGCTGGAAGCATCCCATGTCTGCTTCCTGAGCAGACTGTTCCAAGTGAGGGAATGTCATTTCAGTTATTTGTAGTAATGAAACCCATGCATTTGTTCAGAGACACCATATACATCTTTCCACATTCCCTACCTCCCACCCTAACCGAGGTAATGAATATCAAACTTGGAAAGAAAAAGAATGGAGCCCCCCCTCCCTGCCCCAGCAGTTAAGGGCCAAAAAAATTAGCTTAAGTCGTTTCTCTTGACTCCAAATAAAATCTTGGACAAGATGGCAGTTACATTTAGAAGGATCACGGAACCATTTTTATTTGCCAGCATTCTGCTTTGGAGAGCTGATTTGTAGGTTAAAAATATGCAGTGTATGAAAGAGGGACTCATTTATTTTTTTCCTCTCTTGACTGACCTTGGGCCTTGATTTATCTCAAAACCAAGAGAATTTTCCTTTTGGTAAAGGAGGCTAATTCTTTCAGTTAGTCCTTGATAGCTCGTGCCATCAAAAACAGTCTATATGCTGAATATCCAAAAATGCTCTGAAGTTAAGACAGGTAATGTGTTGTGGTAGCAACGAGGAAATGAGGGGGCATAAAATGAAAAGGAAGCTTGGAAATTAAAGGGGCACATGCTGTCTAAATAACCGTACTTTTTGATAGGTTGTAAAAGGCGAATCATTGGAAGATGGACAGATACTGTCCTTGTCACATAGGGCAAAGGCCTCTTCTCTCATTCATGGCAACTGCCTCTAAGTCCCAGCGCAGTCCTGGCTGAGGCTCTGGCTGACCTTCCTCTGACTCCAAGAGTGAAGGAATAGTAAGGTTCTGTGTCCTCCAAGCCAGGCCTTCCTCTGACCTCATGAACCTCTCAGCCTTTCTCCCACAATCCTCCAGTACAGCCTTGCCAGGGCTCTTGGTTTATTTTTTCAGGTGAGTAAACTCTGGATCGAATATTGGTCTCTCAGTTGCTTTTAATTAGGCTTCTGGGTTCCACTCTTTCATCTCGCTGAAGTGTGCGTCACTTTGCTTCAGCTAGTTGTGTTCCAAAGCCATGGGTTTGCTTTCATTCAGCTAATTGAAGGCACACAGGAAAGGAGAAATGGGATAATCCTGGTCATTGGCATTTTTTAGGGTTGTGATAAACCACACATTTTTAACAACAGAGAATCATTCAAAATGTTAACCTTGTAACCTCTTCCCTCGGGGAGCAGAATGCTGCTCCACTAAGCCTCCATGGATAAGGTCACATGGGCTTCTCTGAGGCTCCTAGATGCGAGCAGAAAGCATGAATGAACAGGTGTGGTAGGATGTGACATAGAGTCTCTCCCTAACTTTCCCTTTCCAGTGTCCAGCAACCAGGACCCTTGCTGTTGAGAGATGTGCTTGCAGAATTCTGGGATGGGGGCTCTGCCTGACATTGTTTTACAACTCAGGGCAGCTTTGCTAGCAGTGGCCTGGGGACTGAAAGCCAGAAGGCCGATGTGAATATCCCTTGACTGGTGGTGGGGGTTACACAACAAGGAACTCATCTTCCATTGTAATATCATAAATGGAAATGCCTTTACTGTACCTAGCTCATTGAGTATCCTGACCTAGTGATGCCACAGTGTGTCTACTAGTGGCTTCTGCTAGGGACTGTGGGACTGACTGGGAGTTGCAGCTCACTGGAAGGGAGGATTGGATGCTTATCATTTACCTGATTTGTAAAGGCTCAAAGTTCACAGCACAGTTTATTACCTTGGTTGGCATTACCATAAAAATTAGAAAATTTAAGTCAAACAATTCCAAGTCAATGGTCATCCCTATATGTTTTCAGTAAAGCTTTAATGAATTCTAATGTCTTGGTTTTCTTCTTTGGACCAAAATACATTAAAATTATATATCAATGTTTTGTGTATCACTTTTCTTTACTTAGCAAATTTTTTATTTTGCCAGGATGATAAAAATTGGTTTATGCAGAAAAAATGTTGAATATTATTTTATTTGAATTACTGGTGGAAAATATTACAAGTGTTACATAGAGATTCTTCCAAATTAGGGGAAACCGTATTCATTTGTTAACAAAAGAAAGAATCAAATCACACATACCCCACCACACACACACACACACACACACACACACACACACACACACATACACACCAGTAGCAGCATATATTCGACCTATAGAACAATCCCAGCAGTCCCAGAGCCTTGCAGGTACTAGGCAAGCATGCTGTCACTGAGCTTCACATTTTTTTTATATGTCAATATACAAGTCATCCCAGAGGATGAAAGAGTATAAGCCACCAACATCTAATCTACAGAACAGAATCCTCAAGGAAATTCAAAATATAGTCAGTTAAGAGTCAGTCCAAATCCACATTATAGTAATCTCCATAAGCCAAATGAGGACAGCACTATCAATTCATTCAGAGTGGAAGGGGTGGCTTGCCTAATTCCCGATAGGTCCCACAAGTCAGCAAGAAAAGGATCAATTCTCTGCAGATTACTGGGAGAATGATACCTGGTAAGCAGTTTTTAATCACCAACAAATGCCTGAGATCCACCAACTTGAAAAGAGGGAAGATTTATCTTTACCTCATGATTTCAGTAGCATCAGGCTGGCCATTCTCCCACTTGACTTTAATAATGCCTTTGGGTCTTTGGGGAAGTAGGTCATCAAGGCAGAGCACATGACAGAGAAAGATGCTCACCTCAGGGTGCTCAAGAAGAGAAGAAGGAAATAGAAAGGGCTGGAGTGCCAGTACCCCCTCATTCAAACACCCCCAATAACCTAGCTTCCTTCCACGGAGCTCTAAAAGTTCCATCACCTCACCATGAGCCGGAAGGGCGGAGAGGGTCAAAAGTTTAACAGGTGAGTCTTAGGGACACTACAGATCCAAACTGTACAGACTAGAAAATTAAATACATGATATGATCAAAACTATTCCTAAGTTCCATTTTCCAGCTGCAACTTATTCTTAGAAAAATAACATAATGACGAGGGAGTAAGACAGTCATTTCTAAAATATCATAGGAAATGTGTTGAGTTCAACTTTTACAGGAAATTTATAAATATCTACTAATATTTAGGTATATATACACTTCGATCCCACACTATTTTTCTAATAACTTATTCTGCAAATATATCTTCCTTGAGGAAAGATTTTTGCTCTGCCCATCCCCAATCCAGTTTCTGTAATTTTGGAAGTAAGTGTGTGTGCTATCTGAGCCCAAATTTATTGTGGGGAGTTAGGTTCTCCCTCCTTTAGGGCAGAGTATCTCTACAAATTACTTGATATTTTCCATACAAAAGGTTTGTATTCTTTACCAATTATTTATTCAATCATTTGTTTATTATCAGTTTGGGTTCATAGATATTTAATCCTTTTGCTTATAACCCAGTGATACTTTGTTTATTTAGCTGTGTTTTTGATGAAATAGGATTTCTTTGACATCTTGTGTATTTCAACTTAGAACTCAGTTATGTGCCCTGATTATTCTCTCTTTTTTTACATGCTTGAATTATCATGTTGCAGTATTGTTTCTAGTCATTCATTGACTCAGGCACTGTATCATGAGCTTTCACTGTGACAGGTGCTGCGTACATGGTACAGTGGTGAATGAACATACCATGTCTCTTTCCTTGGGAGTTGTCAATTTACTGTTTGATAAATTTATGATGAACATAGCATGACACGGGAAATCTGGAACAACATAAGGCACTACCACTCCCATCCTCAAGCAGACCTGATGATCTAATGGGGGTGGGGCAAGTGGAAACCAGACTCAGGGAGACAAAAGGAGAAATTAAGTGTAGTCATCCGCCTTACTCTTGGGGCCTTGAGGATCACTCCAAGATCCTTAGGGACGCCTACATTGCAGACTGTATCAAACTCTGTGAGAGACATTTGCTCCTGTTTGCAGAAACCTAGGGTAAATCATCACCTTTTACTCAAAGAGAACACATTAAACCTTCTCTTTGTTGTATGCAAGCTGCTAGACTCGTCACTCTTACACTTGAAGCTTACTCCTAAGGGAAATAATGGTTGCTTTAACATAGATCTGCAACACCATGGTAGATGAGCTGGTAACTGAGCCAGCTACTAAGTGACCAAAAGGTCACATAAAAATTAAGACATTTGAATTGCTTTTTCTGAAATTTTCCATTTAATGTCATCTATAGGTGACCTAAACCATGGGAAATGGACTGAACAAGGCCACTCCAGTCATAGACAAGATGCCAACACCTATCTGATTTTTATGCAGTGATGTTAAGGACAATTTTCTTGAGCTGGCACAGGAATAAATGACCTTAGAAATAAGTTTTGTTTGAACTAATATGGAACTGGGACATGAGAAAATTTCGGGGTATAGAGTGAGGTCAAATGTAGGTTTATCTTTGGTAGTATTTTTGAAGACAATAGACCTTAAACATAAAACTGAGGAGGGGCCACAATAGCTCAACAAGTAAAGGCACCTGCTACCCAAGCCTGGCGACCTGAGTTTAGTTCTAGGAATCAAAATCAAGATGGAAGGAGAGAACTGACTTCACAAAGTTGTCCTCTAACACGAGTTCTGTGATATATGTGACTCCCCAATACACACACACACACACACACACACACACACACACACACACACACCATCAATGCACACACAGTAACAACAGCAACAACAATAATAATAAAAATAAAAATTGAGGAATTGAGGAAGATCATATGGCAAGATAGATGGCTCCAGATAGGGGGTTTCCCATACAACAGATGACACCCAGCACAGATAGAGTGGAGTGGGGGCGGGGAGGGGGGGAGGGGGGGCGGTAGATGCTAAAGATGATACATGTGGAGAAGCGCAAGCCACATTTGTTTTAAAGGGGGATATACATTGTTAGGCTCCCATACAAAGGGAAGATATCCCTTATCCTATAAACAAAATGACACAGAAATAATACACAGGAAGATGCGTGTAGGTTATATGCAAATACAGTTTTAGAAGGGAATTGTGGATCCATGGACTTTGGTACCTGTAAAGGATCCTGGATGCCATGCCTCATAGATACTGAAAGAAAACAATATTTTATGATTAGTACTAGACCCGCAATGAGAGAACAGTCTGTGTATGTTTTCTTATTATTGTAACAAACTCTCACAAGCATGAGGACTTGGAGCAATCCAAGACTACTGTGTCACTGCTATGGAGGTCAGTAGTCCACAGCAAGTATCATTGGGCCACAGCAAAGGTGTTCACAGAATAGTGTTGCCTTGGGAAGAATCCACTTCACATTTTCAACGTTTTCTAAACATACAAGTGTCTTTTGCTTGTGGTTTACTTCATCAAAACTCAGGGCCAAAATCAGCAATCTGAGTTGTCACATCCCATAATTCCTCCTCTACTCCCTATGTCATGTCATGTTCTGTTTCTCCCTCATAAGACCCTTATGAGGATCCCGAAATGTCAGGACCCAGGATCAGCTCCACAGCCCTAGTGTCTTATTTTTACAGCTTCAAATCCTCCTTTGCCATATCGGGGGTCATGCTCACAGGCTGTAGGGACTAAGAAATGAATGAACATCTTTGGGTCCTTATTCTGCCTTCTACTCATGGTAAACCAGTCCATCTCTGACTTAATGAGGTCTAGCTGTGTTCCCATTTCCAGTTAAGAAAAATAAGAAACAAGGGATGAAACGGCCCCTGAAGCCACAGGAAGAGCTATGATGTTTACCAATGTACTAAGTACTGATTTAAGATTTGAAGAGGTGAACATTTTATGAAAAGACTTAAGATTTTTCTCTTAAAAAATACAGTAACACAGATTCAAAAGAATGAAAGTCAAGAAAAAGCCAGAAGCCACTGTTCTTCATTGTGTTTCCCATCTCTGTGACAAAATGCCCAACAACAGCAACCTGAGGAGAGAAGAGTTTACTCCGGTTTGTGATTTCAGTCAGTTGTTGCAGGGAAGGAATGCATGGACAAGAGGCAGGGTCCAGGACAGAACTAGAAGCTTGTATAACTGGGAAAGACCTAACCACAGGGAGCTCATGCCCACCAAGGCCACCTACCTCCTAAAGGCTCCACAGCCTTCAAAATGACACCTCAGGCTGAGGATTCAAAGCATGAGCCTGGAGGTTCAAACTGCTACAAACCCCAAGGCATCTATCGTGAGTTTAGTTCCACGCTTCTTAAACTGTGGGTCACAACCCTATGTGAGAATCACATCACTGAATTTGGGGGACAAAAACGTAGCATCAGTCAAACGTTTCTGAACCCAGGACCCAAAATTAATTCCAAATCAAAAGCATAACTAATCCCGGATATTTCTGTACCACCTGCCCAGGGTGTGTAGCACCGCTTCTCTGTATCCTTGATTCTGAACATACAGTGTGCGCACAGTGCACTGCTCACACCTGCACACCAGCATTGCCAGCATGCAGCATGTGCACACTGCACTGCTCAGGCCCACACACCAGCATTGCCAGTATACAGTGTGTGCACACTGCACTGCTCAGGCCCACACACCAGCATTGCCAGCAAACAGTGTGTGGACACCACACTGCTCATGCCCACACACCAGCACTGCCAGTATACAGTGTGTGCACACTGCACTGCTCAGGCCCACACACCAGCATTGCCAGCAAACAGTGTGTGGACACCACACTGCTCATGCCCACACACCAGCACTGCCAGTATACAGTGTGTGCACACTGCACTGCTCATGCTCACATGCCAGCATTGCCAGTATACAGTGTGTGCACACTGCACTGCTCAGGCCCACACACCAGCATTGCCAGTATACAGTGTGTGCACACTGCACTGCTCAGGCCCACACACCAGCATTGCCAGCACACAGTGTGTGCACACTGCACTGCTCATGCACACACACAGCATTGCCAGTAAAGCTTTTTTGCAATACTTTGGCCCTGATTCAAGATTTCTGTAGACTATGAATGCTGGTGCTTTTACTATACATACAGAGTTCTGCTCTTATAGAAATACAGTATTTTAATTATGTAAAACAGATACTGAATAGTTTCCTAATACCATTCTTCAGCTTGAAAGTATCAAGCTAGTGTGACCTTGGATTGTATCAAGATATATTATAATGTCTCAAGATATGAAAAATGCACTATTGTGTTTTGTTATTATAAGAATATTATTTCTGGGCTGGAGAAATGGCTTAGAGGTTAAGAGTACTGACTGCTCTTCCAGAAGTCCTGAGTTCAATTCCCAGCAACCACATTGTGGCTCACAACCATCTGTAATAAGGTCTGGTGCCCTCTTCTGGTCATACATGCTGTATACATAATAAATAAATAAATCTTTAAAAAAAAGAACCTATTTAAAAAAATAATATTATTTCTTTTGTATTTGTATGTGTACAGGTGCTGATGTATGTACATGTTCATGCACACGTATGTGTGAGTGTGCATATGTGAGTGTGTGTGAGTGTGTGTATATCTGTGTAGGTGGGGCTGGTTATGTGCATGTAGGCCAGAAGTCAACTTTGGATATTGTTCCTCAGAAACTATCCACTTTGAGTGTTTGAGACAGGGTCCCCATGAGTACCTGACACTCACTGATTAAGCTAGGAGAGCTGGCCAGTGAATCCCAGCGATCTAGCTCCTGCTATGGGGTGGTCTGTGTGTCAAATTGCTCTGATTGGTCAATAAATAAAACACTGATTGGCCAGTGGCCAGGCAGGAAGTATAGGTGGGAGTAACAGAGAAGAGAATTGAGAGGATTCTGGGAACTGGAAGGCTGAGGAGGGAGACACTGCCAGACACTGGCATGACAAGCAGCATGTGAAGATGCCAGTAATCCATGAGCCATGTAGCAAGGTATAGATTTATAGAAATGGATTAATTTAAGATGTAAGAACTAGATAGCTAGAAGCCTGAGCCATTAGGCCTAACAGTTTAAATAATATAAGCGCCTGTGTGTTTATTTTATAAGTGGGCTGTCGGACTGCCAGGGCTCCAGCTACAAGCTCCCCCCTCCCCGAGCACAGGGATTACAGGTGTGCAGCACTGTGTTCAGCCTTTTTTGGGTAGATGTTAGAATTTGAACTGGGGTCTTCACATCTTGGTGGTAAGCACCAGACACACTGAGATACCACCCCAGCCCCTGAAATACTATTTCTTATAGACACTGCAGTGTCAAGGCTCAGATGTCCAAGTCATTCATACCGCACACCGTGGAAGGAGAACTCTGTCACAATCAAGAGCTTCCCACAACACTGTGGAAGATAACACTGGGCTGTGACAGGGGTGGCATGGCATGGGTGGAATCTACATTTAGTTGGCAATGGTTTTCTTTGGTTTGAAGGTTTTTGTTTGTGTGTTTGTTTGTTTTTTTACAATAGTATTATTGTGTTTGGATAGTTTTCAAAGTTGCTGTTTGAAGTGCTAAATTTACTTCTACTATTTCATACTATTTATTTATGCAAAAAGCTTTCTCAGTATTAACAATCACAAAATCAAAATATTGATCAAAGTCTATGTGGTCCCTTGGTTTTTACCTTATATAAAAGGGGGGAAGAGTAGGCAATAAGGTGGTTGAGCAGGTTGAGAACACTCCCACCAAGCCAGATTACCTGAGTTCAATCCCTGGAGTCCATGTGGTGGAAGGAGAGAACTGACTCCTACACATGTGCTCATGTAAACACACACACACACACACACACACACACACACACACACACACACACACACACACACACACAATGTTTTTCACAGGTTCAAGTTTCTCTATTCTACCCCTGCCATCATTGAGTATGTGTGTTCCATAAAAGTATAGACAGCTCTTCACTGTGGCTGAAGCTCGTCTCCACTCCGTCTGGGTGGTAAATGAACTTGGACACCAGACTCTTGATGTTTCAGCATAACTATAGGAAACTATGTCATAGGAGGCTTATTACTGACATTGAGAAACTAAAGGGGCTGAGAGAAATGAAGAGAGAGAGAGAGAGCACCCACCCGCATCTAGGTTCTACGGCAGCCCCTCTGCTGCTCTTTAAAGCCCTCTGGGAAAATCTAGACCTACCAGTGCTTCTTGCATACACTTCATGTAACTCCCTGCGAATCGAGTGAGATGCTATTTTGACAGGCACGCAAAATAGAGCATTTTTACTTAAGAAAAAAAAATGGGAACACATCACCCTTGTGCTGCGTGCCCTCAACCAAAGGAGACAGATTTCTCATGAACCATTGGAAGCTATTGGGGTTTAACCGCATTAGTGTGGTTTCCCTTTGGTAGCTATGATGCCTGGGACCTGGGAGTTAGCTTCACACTAATGGGCTCCAGCTGAGATAGGTGGAAGATTGGCACACAACAAAAACCCTATGCAGTCAAAACGGCAGTCTGTCCTCGAGGGTAGTTAGTGTATAGGTCAGTAAGTGTGGTAAAGCCACACTTCCACTTCCGTGGAAGATCTGAAAGAGATGTGAATGGCAATCTGCCCCACCCTACAATTTTCTGACTGGAGCAGTTGGGGCCCAGAAGGCTCAGGTGACTGGCTGGGGCTGTGCTGTAGTTAGTGGCAGAGCAGGATGTGCCTGGGACCAATGACTCATGTCAGACTTTCCTGGGCTCTGAATTCAGCAGAGGAAATGCTTTGTTTTCAAAGCTATGGGTTTTTTTTTTTTCTTTCAAAACTGAACTTCCTGCATCTATAGGGAAAATAGCACTTTTGGGAGAATGTGGTCAAAACAACAACAACAAATGTGATCATATAAACACAACATCACTGAAGAATTCGATGATGTTATCAGGACAATAATAGGAATTGAGAAGGAGTATTTTTAAAATGTAGAAAACATCCCAGGTGGAAGTTAACGTTTACATATACAAATGCTGTGCTTTCTCAAGTTCATGTCTTACATGTCTAAGAGCTAAACCTTTTCTATCCTTGTCTATCTGGTGTCCAATCCCACACCCCCATTCCCCTTTCAAATCACAGGTTTCAGGTATGCCAACAGTGCCATAATCACCAAATGTGCCACTATTCCCCCACCCCTATATGCATCGCACAAACAGCTGTCCCTTTGTATCCTCAGAGGATCAGAGAATTCAGAATATCAGGCTATGCCTATCCCCTACACAAAATGCAATGGTGTTTTATATAACCCACCATCTATTCCTGTATCTTTAAAACCATCTCTGGAAGACTTGTAATAACTAACACATTGTGAATATTGTATAATTAATCCTACTGCATTATGTAGGGAATAAAGGCAAGGAAAGTTTTGTACATGCTCAGCGAAGATGCAATGTCTGGCTGGGAAATATTTTCTGTGCTACATTTGTGCAGACCCAAAGATATGAAGGACCAGCTATTATTCTCCACCACTCTTCATTGATGCATCCCTATCATACCCGTTTAATATCAGTCCAAGCAACATCTCCTGGGTGCATCCTTCCATGACCCACAAGCAGAATTTATTAATCCCTGCTGCATTGCCTTGTTGTGCCCATGGTGACTTCCACTATAGCACTTGGAGCCTTGATTTCTGTTATTTGATTACTAATGTTCGTTGTTCCCTATATGATACAAGGATGGGTTTCGAGGCATGTCTGATAAAGAAATGAATGCATGAAGGTCTCTGGCTTTAGCTCAGAGCTGAAGCCATGAAAAAGAAAACCCTGTTAAACAAGCAGCGCTTATAAAGGACAAAGTTCAATTTGAGGACACTTGACATTTAAAGACCATTGTGCTCTGTTTGGCCCTGGAGAATGTGGGCATTTGGGGAGTCTAAAGGTAATCAGGGCACTGTCACCCTCAGGCATTTTAACTGGAGTTGAAATCCAGAGGAAGTAAGTCTGGGGACTTTCTCATCCTTTGTTCTCTCCAGTTATTTAATATCATTGTATACTTTGTGCAGCAAAACTGTGCCAAACACAGAAGCTGGGAGAAATGGTCTGTTGTAGTGGAGAGGGTCTAGGCATGATACACATGGTGGAGTTTGCTAGAATCCCACAGTGAGCTGAAGACCGCCCATGCTTAGGGAATTCCTTGGCTCCATTTGAAGCTATGCAAAGTAATATTTCTTCTACACCTTTGATGAGAGGCGAAGTGGTTAAGTCTATAGACACTGATCAAAGACTAACTTGGGTCCCAAGCCCAACACTGCCACCTGCTGATAGGTGGCGTTGGTAAGCCTCCATTTCTTCCTCTGTGGGGAAGGGGAGAAGGAAGGTGTAACTGTGAGTGTGCAGAACACACCTGTGAGATGTTAAATGCTCTGCCTGTCGTACAGAAAGGTCCAGAATGTTGAAGAAAGCTGGTAAGGGTGCTCTCGTAATGGTCATGACACTGAATTTTCCTATTTCTGAGAAAGTTGCTGGCTTGACCAGTTGTAGACAAATGCAGCATGCGTGTGACATACATTCAACCAAGATTACCGAAATGTGAAGAAAATCGTCCTTTTCCTACAAATGGTAGTGTTTGTCTCGGTTAACGAAAGTACATGTAGAATCCATTTGGTCACTGTTGTGGCTTGGATATAAAACATCCCCTGTAGGCTCAATGTTTGAACACTTGGTGAGGCCATTTGGGAAGGTTATGGAGCCTTTGGAGGTGGAGCTTTGGTGGAGAAAGTACATTGCCAGAGACAGGTTTTGATGTTAGATACCCTGTCCTCACTTCCTGTTCTTTCTCTGCTTTCTGTGTACAGATGACATGTGAGCAGCCAGCTTCTGGACTGCCCACCTGGCCTAACATTCCTGCTGCCATGTCTTCCCCATCATGATGGACTGTGCTTGCTGGGGAACTGTGAATCCAGAATGAATCCTTCCTTCCTTAAGTTGCTTTTGTCAGGGAGTTTTGTTGCAGCAGCAGAAAGGAGACTAATACAGTCACCTAAGTGACAGACAATAATCTTCTGATTATGTCAAGCATTTGCTGTATGTTACTAGGTGAACGGTGCAAAACTGGAAATGCTGCACACAAAGTGATCCCAACCATGAAACATTCTGGGAAACACCAAAGTATAAAAGCAGGAAAACTGTCAGCGATGGCAAGGGTTTCGGGAGAGGGAAGGATGAGTCTGTGAACATAGCAGACGGTCCAGGGCAGTATCCTACAAGACACCACACATTTATCAGACCTGATAGAGTTACAACATGGAGAATGAACCAAAGAGAGAAGCCCAGAGCAGTTAACAATGGTGCATCAACACCTGATCCTTGTGTTAGCCAGCCTTGCATTGTTGAACCAACTGATACGAGAAAGGGTTTGTAGGGGCTCATGGTTTTGCAGGTTCTAGGCCACGTTTAATTGTCTCTGTGACTTTGGCAGGGAAGAATACCATGGTTGGGGGTGTGCAGCAGAGCAGCCTGCTTCTGGGAAGAAAAAAAGAAAAGGAAGAGACCAGGATATCAGAACCCATCGTAAAGCCACAAGCTTCAGTTCCTTAAAATCTCCCAGTAGACTCCGCCCCTTAAAGGTCCCATAACAGCCAACAGTGCCAAGCTGGGAACCAAGCCTTTACTACATGGGCCTTTCAGGAACACTTAAAATCCAAACCATAGACCTTCTCAACTGTAACAAATAAGATACACTAATGAAAATGTATTAGCAGAGGGAATTTGTGGGGGCAGAGCAGAGGGTGTGTGAGAACTCCCATTACCTTCCAGCAAACCCTTCTGTCTATCTTAAAATTGCTCTAAAAGTAGTATATTGTTTTTTTTCAAACTGTCCCAAATCTAGTAGAATCTCAGAGTCTCCAAAGGAGCAATAGATTGCTCTTTGCAGTGTAAAGGATAGTGGAGTCTGTAGCCTTCTTAGCTGACAATAATCTGACTAAAAAGAGTCAAAATACAGGGATGAGCATGAAGCTTTATAGTAAAGCATCTGCCTATCACATGGAAAACCCTGAGTTGAGTCCTTAGCACTACACACACACACACACACACAGAGAGAGAGAGAGAGAGAGAGAGAGAGAGAGAGAGAGAGAGAGAGAGAGAGAGAGAGAGAGAAATAAAACCACTATTCTTAAGTCTGAACAAGGAAGATTTCCCAAGATTTCACCTTAAAACAGAAAAAACTCTAAAGGAACAAGTCAAAGACTTTAACCATAACCTAGCACTACATAATATACAAAGATTGGTGAATGTGTTCAGACAGGCTGTATGGATAGCATTTGGAGGGATTCTAGCAAGTGTGTAGCATGATACAGTGACTTTGACACAAGGATTCATTTCCAAAGGCTCTGTATTCCCCCAGGACAATGGGGCAAGAACACATGCTTTGTCCTCTCTATGGTATGCCAGTCTCTTAAATGACAGTTTTGCAAAGACTGCAGATCTCAAGTGGTAAGATTTGTTCCTGCAGAGCCTGACCTCTACCCCAAACAACAGACTTGGTGCAGATGCTCGCTGCTCAAGTGGAGAGAAGAGAAGGACACAACAGCCACCATGGGCCCCATTTCTGGAAAGTTCACTGATAGCAGGAGACAGTTTCATTCACAAAAGCTACTCTGGAGTCAGGTGGAAGAAGCCCCTTCTTGGCATGGGAGTGATGGGGAGCAAGCAGGAAGCACTCCATCCAGTAAGGAAAAGGTTGATACCTAGTGAGTGGATTACCTAGAAATGGTCTTTAATCCTTTACAGCATTTTAGGCAGAATAATCTGCCACGTTTTTACAATTAGCATAGTCTTTCTCCTCAGAGAACAAAAGCAAACTTTAGTTAATGCCCCTAACCCAAATCACAGTTTTGGTAATCGACACACTTCCCTTTCTCTTTGTACCGACCATTAGAAAGATGCGCACCTCTGAGCTATTATATCAGAGCAGTCATAACCAGCATCACCAACATGTGCTACATGTCTGGAGAATGGGGGGGACCAAGCCAAATGGTGTTTGAAAGTACCTAGGAAGGGCTCTGCCTCTAGAGCACACTTACTTAAGGTCCACAAATCATTTCCATCTGAGGAAGGGTGGGGGTTGAGCATGACAGGAGGGGGTGGGGTCAGCCAGTAATCTGATCTCAAAGAAAATTGTCACAATTACCACCTGTGCTGGTGGTCTTGGCCCAAGTTCACACTGCCTGGGAAGAGAGACAGACTCCACAGCTCTCCTGCTAGGCCTTGGAGGTGTAGCTGTTGTGGCTTCAGGGCTGTCTGCAGTAGCAAAGCACAGAGGCCAAGCATGCCATCCAAGTGGGAAGAGCAAGAACAGGATGGGAAGACCCCAAAGCTACTCACCCAATAGCCTCACACATTTCAAAGGCTACTATGGCAGGCAGAAATCTGGCCATGCTCTACATACGTCTCCCTGTCACTCAGTTCAACACAAAGTACTGCTATGAAGGGTTGTTACAGATGTTGTTATGGTCCAGAACCACTTCACCTTAAAACAGAAAAATTGCCTGTGGACCTGACTGGATTACCTGCATCCTTTGAATCTGGTTAAGAGACCCTAGCTGGAAAGGCTCAAAGACAAAAGATACAGAGGAAAAGCCAACTCATCCTTAGAAGATGGAGGGAGATGTCTTAGAGGGGTAAGCAGTTGTCAGAAAAGCATGAGGACCAGAATTCAAATCCCCAGAACACATCCAGAAAAAGCTGGATGGAATGGTGGCCAAGCCCAGCTGGGTAGCCAAAGTAGGGTGGGCTCCAGGTTCAGGGAGAGACCCTGCCTCATTGTTCAAGGTGGAGAGTGATATGGAAAGGCATGTGACATCAGCCTTAGGTCCCCACTCTTGTATGTGCATACAAATGCATGTACATCACATTTGTGCAATTACATAATGCAAACACATATTCATGCACATTACTTACACACACACACACACACACACACACACACACACACACACACACGAGGGAGTGTTACAAAAATGATCAGCCATGGTTTAAATCTGCAATATTCTCCAGAGGTTGACGTTCTGAATGCTTGTTCACAGCTGGTCATGCTATTTGAGCAGACTGTGAAACCTTTAGGAGGCGGGGCCTGGAGGGTACTAGTAAGTCACCAGGAGTGATCCTTGAAGATAGTACCCAGCCCCTAACCATGGCCACTCCCTGCTTCCTAGCCCAGTTTGATGCGAGGGGCCTCTGCTATGTGCTCCCACAATGATGAACACGCCTTCCCACCGTGATGGACTGAACCTGAGCCCAGGTACGGTTTCCCTCTTGGAAGCTATTAGGGATTCACACAGTGCCACAAAGGAACTAACACAAGTCACGGAGGAGCAACACGATGACTACTGGGGAAATGGGACCTTCAGTTCTACAACGACAGGCACTGGGTTCTGTCCACAGTGTAAAGGAAATGTAATGTCCATAGCGTAATGGAAAGATGCTTTCCCCAGAGCCTCCAAAGGACTCAGCTCAGCCCACATCTTGACCTCAGCTTTTACTCAGAACAAAAGCCCAGCCCTGCCATGCTGTGGACTCTGTGAGCTGCAGAAATCCAGGCCTGCACATGTGTCCCTTCGAGTTAGGAAGGCTGGGCCATCCATCACTCCACAGCACATGCCCATTAGCCGCTTTGCCGGCATACTCAGCCCTCCTAACCTTCAGGTTCTAAATCCTCCGCTTAGACCAACCAGTGATACACAATATTTGAAAGGAAACATTTAGCTTTTACTGGACATGTGCAGACTTATCTTCATTGTTCCTTAAATAATCCAGTATAACAAGATTAATGTTCCTGGTACTATATATTGTGAGTCAGCTAGACATGATTTAAAGTGCAGAGAAAGCTCTGGGTGGGTTCTGTGCAAACATTTATTTATTTCACACATGGGACTTGGGCATGTGTGGATTTTGGTGTCCTTCTAGGATCCTGGCCCAGTGTCCCATGGAGACCTGGGCCATTGTGTGAGTCTTTCCCTTCAGTCTTATTCACTCTGATTCTTTCTACCCTTGATACACATACGATAAAAAGCAGCGGGACAGGAGAATAATTTTACTTCTTTAAGTCTAAAAAAAATCCCTTGCATGTTTTAAGGTAAAATAATATGTATTTAACAAGTTTTTGGTGATTAAGTCTGTAATAGCCAAACGGCTTGGTGTCTACATACAATATAGAAAGCTACTCGCAGAGATGTGGGTAGCTCTCCACTGATGAGTCTACATAGATATATCATCGTCACCAAGCTCACCAGAGTTTACATAAGCATTCACTCTGGGTGTTGTAGGCGCTCGGATTTGGACAAATGCATAGTGGCGTGTGTCAGTTACAATAGGGTCACACTGAGTAGTTTCACTCTGAGTAGCTGCTTAAGCCCCCCCCCCCCCCCCCCCCCCGCCTCTGTCTCTGTCTCGGTCTCTCCTTTTTATTTTTCACTATTTCCTTCCTTTTGTCTTTTCCAGGGTGATATTTTTGTTGGAATTACATAGTATGGCCATATCAGGCCAGATTCTTTCACTTAGCAACATGCATTTAAGTTTTCTAAACTTTTTTTCTTTTCAGTATTTGAAATGGAGCACAGAGCGCGTTGCACAAGCTGGGCACATGCCTTACCAGGAAGCGACACCTCAAGCCCCAATAACTTTTACAGATCAGAACGAATGCAAACAAATCCAAGGAAAAATGACCAGAATGTAAGTAAGAACCTAAGAACTGGGTCCCTGTGTGTGGCACTCACTCTCTGATAAGGTCCTATCTCTGTCCTCTTATAAAATTGGGGCATCCTCCATTGATTATTTGTTGCCAACATATTTTCCTTATTTTAAATCAGCTGTGAGAATCTGGGAATAGTCTTTAGGCAACATGGACACTGCCTAAGAGTGGGGTACATTCTTTCTCATTCCCGCCCCTCCCCTGCTGGACACTTCTGGGAAGTTCCTAGGTGGTGGGTGGTGTAGATTACAGCTGAGAAATTAGCTCAGATCATGCAAATAAATAAGAGGAATAGGGAATCAGCATGGGGCTCTGTCCTGGCTTCCAGCACAAGCTCCCATCCCTGTTTCCAGAGCTTTTACTGGCATGACTTCAAATACCTTCGCCCTGAATCTCAGCAGTAAAGTGCCTGCAGGGATGAGAGAATTGCTTAGTGACTAGGGAAAAAGGCAAAGCCTGGCGCCTTCACCAGCTGGCTCCCCCTTCTAGCCTTCTCCCCACCCACAGGGTGCTGTGAAGCTGGGATCAAGTGGCCGCAGGCACTGGCAGGTGCTTTTCCTCCCATAACAAGGAAGGACTCAGATAGGTGACCCCTCCAGGAAGGCAGCCAGAGAGCCTCTCCCCTGGGTGCTGTGTGGGCAGCTGGGGTCTCACATCTCAGATGAACCAGTACATGGGAAGAAAGGTACATTCGAGACTGATGCAGGGAGGGACCTCGGCAAATGTCGCTCTAATCTCCCTTGTAGGGAGGATGGTCTCCACAGGCTTCTCTAACATTAGACAGTAATCCGGTTGCTCTTTTGGGATTCATGAGTGAAGAAAGGAATGTCGCAGAAGTTGCTGTGGAGAGGTGGGGAGAAAGCTAAGGGGTAGAGATGAGGCAGGACCAGAGAAAGGACAGAGGAGCTTGCACACCACCTGCAGGCACCAGAGTAACAGACATTTGGATGTGGCCCAACAGTATGTTTAGGTGCCACTACAAGCCCTTGGGTCTTAAGAGATAAGACAGTGTGATTCCATTCTCTGGGGGAAAGGATGGAATGTTCTGGAATAGACCAAGCTTAGACCCGTGAACTCGGGTGAGAGGCAGACACTCCTGTGCTTGTCCAACTGCTACGCTGGCCCTCCCACATCTGTCCTGGGCGGGCCAGTTTCAAAGAGAACTTCATCACGGAGCTCCTGGAAACTGCTCAGCTGATAGAGCAGGGACTAATCTGTAAGAGTCTTAGTGAGGTGGTGGCTGGGAACTGTGTATCCCCCAGTTGTCTATGAGTCTATACCGAGAGGTAACAGTCCCTCCTGTCACCGGCTTTGTCAGCCATTCTCCACAGCAGCCTCTCTTCAGAAAAGGGACAGAAAGACTGTATTTGGAGTATCTGACTAGAAGCAAGCCTCAGTGCTTGGGCATTTCACCAGATTCTCTACATAGGCTTTATGTCTGATGCAGAGATCGGATAAGCCCTTTTGAATTTAGCGATGAGAAAACTAGGCTCAGCGATCGGAGTCTCCCTCATAGTCAATAACTGCAAATAGAGATGGACAGAGCTGTGTATGGAGTGCTTGCCCTTCACTGGCTGACCCAGAAAAAATGAATTTCCCGGAACAAACCAGATCGGGATCCCAGGCCCTACGTGCTTTGTGAATCAAGTCCAGTCAAACAGTACATGCATCAGTGTTTGAACACTTCTTGTGAGAAATGGAATGCTTTGGTTGGTTGATTGGTTGGTTGTTTTTACCCAGGGCCTCACAAACGTTGAACAAGTGCTTTACAACTGAGCAATATTCTCAGCCCTGGAACGTTTTCTGTTATGGATATTGCAGTTTGTGTAGGATACAGTGAAAAGGAAAAGCTGGGGTTTGGGCTCTTTTTTTCTATAAATGGTCATTAGAAGACTCTTGGGGTCCAACTCTAGCTAGCTCCTCCTTCAAGGACAATGAGAAACAGTGCAGTTTCATACCCCACTGGTGTTCTGTCACTCTGTCCCCGGTGCGCCCAAGGTCAGAAGGCATGAAACTGAAAGCAGTTCTCCTTTGAAGCATATGCAAACGTTGTTTGTGGGAGTCATCAGGAACCCACGCTCCCTGCACCCATCCCCAGTGTCAAACAAGTTTCCGGATCACATCATTCTATCCCAGGTATGCTGCAGGCCACAGTGTTCCTCTGGAGGGTAAGAGTGAGTACTTACTGGAACCTGGAATGCCTGAGTTTCTGTTTGAAAAGCCTAGCTCCTGAGAGGTCAGAGTACAGCTCCCTTCTTCTTGCTCAGCAGCTTGGCTTAGAGCTAGGACATCCAAAGAGGTCTGCATATAAACCCTCCTTCACATGTTGGTTTGTCCTACAATGGAGGGGACACCAGGCTGCCTCTCTTTACTTGTTTTAAATAAATAAATAAAGTCAAGAAAAGCAAATACACACCCTGGCTCCACACCATCTATTTTGCCACGTAGAACTTTTCTGCGGAATGGTCTATCAGTGCCACCAAATGACTTCTCTTCCTGACTGAACCGCACGGGAAGGGAAGGGAAGCCAGGCAGACCCGCAGGTGTCCACCATTTCCTCTCACTGCACAGGCGCCACACAAAAACAAACAGCACCGAACACACCCTCAGGAGCTGCATGGTTGTCCTCACTTGTCACGATCTGTGTGGCTCTTTTGCTATGTCTCTACCGCATCCCGGACCTCTAGCTCTGATTTTCCCTTTTCCTTAGATTTTCTGTGCTTTTGAACTTAGGAAATGTCAGTGGTTTGTCTCAAGTATCTTTGGGCACGGACAAGACTTTTTTTCTCTTTCTCTTTAGAGTCAGAGCAGGAAAGGCCATTCAGCTTATCTTGCTCACTTCCTGAAATCCAAACAACTCTCAGAAAACTACCTCACACCCTATTCATTCAAATATGTCTCTGCCCTTGGACGAGAGAGTCGGAGCCATTTCAACTTGACAAGAATGTTTGGAACTGGTTTGAAAAGCCTCCATAGACTTGGAGAAACAGTCTAGAAAGTCTGAAGCAAAAATTGGTGTGGTTAGTTCTCTCCTATGGAAACGATTTAGAAAAAAAAAAACTTCCTTTCTTCAGAGAATGGCACCCCAGTTGGCTGCCCAGAGCTTCCCAGTGGACTGACAGTTGATATGTTCAAACTCTGCCCCAAAGACTGTGTGTCCACTGAGTGGGGGACGTCTGCTTATTCTCACAACTCCCCTTGTCCTAGCTGAGAAATGTGCTTGGAGATTTGTGTGTGATGGAAATGAAAGGTTTTGAATAAATCTGTTTGCCTTCAATCAGATCAAATGCATTTTAAAATCATTAGAAGAACATTAGGGTTCTCAAATCTTTAAGGGGAAAAAAAGAAGAATTCTAATGCAAACCTTTCTGTCTTAAAAACAAACAAACAAACAAACAAACAAACAAACAAACTGTTAGCACTCAGAAAGGTCATCTGTACAAACCAAGTACATTTCCAAACACAGTGTATGTCTTGGCCAATGATCTATGCCCCTTATGCAGTTCTCTTCCAGCTCTGCCAGGGAACACAGAACTGTCAAGGGAAATACCCTGTCAGGGCTCAGGTTCAGAAAGTGGACATGAGCAACTTTCTCACTTGACAGGACACTGAGACATACCTGCACACTTGACAATGTACCAAGACAGTGTGGTCTTGGGAACATGGCGGTGGTGTGGGTTTATGTGAGTCAGCGCCTAAAGCCTGACCATTATGACTGCTAGTAAGTCTCTCCAGGCATGCCTCTGAATCCAGAGATGAGCGATGGACACTCTGCCCAGTTCGTGCCACCAGGAATCTGTTCGTTGTTATCAGCTGAGACAGTGGATGTCTTCATCCATCAGCTCTCACTGCTCATGTGGAAACCCTTCGCCAACACTCATCAGAGGAGCCAGCCTCAGAGTATGGGAAAGTTCCATTACCAAACCACTAGATTTGTAGTCATATTTCATTGTCAGAGTTAAAAATAAAACCCAGGCCCCCAAAATCATGACATCTCATTCTTTTCATTAGAATATGATTATTTACTAGTTTTGAATAAATTCCAGTGGCATTTCACTCACTACGTTGCTTTTATAAAGACTTACTGAGAGAGCCATCAAGGCAATCCTTTTTAACCCTTTAAGCAGCTTATTTTTTGTTGCTTATTTTTGCCTTAATCATGGTGTTTTATTTTATATTTTGCTTTTTATTGGAAATAGTTTTTTTTTCTCACATCATATATCCTGATGACAATTTCCCTTGACTCTATTCCTCCCAGTTCCTCCCCACATCCCCTCCTATCCAGATCCACTCCCTTTCTATCTCTCATTAGAAAAAAAAAATAGGCTTCTGAGAGATGATAAGAAACTATGGTAAGATAAAACAAAAACCATCACATTGGGGTTGGACAAGACAATCAAAGAGAAGGAAAAGAGCACAAGAGAAGACACAAGAATCAGATTGTTTGCACACTCAGGAATCCCATAAAAACACTAAACTGGAAGCCATAATATACACCCAGAAGACCTGGTACAGACCTGTGCAGGCCCTGTGCATGCTGCTTCAGTCTCTGTGAGTTCATATGAGCTTTGCTCATGTTGATTTAGAAGGCCTTTTGTTCTTGGTGTCCTCTGTCCCCTCTGGCTCTTAGATACTTTCTGCTTCACCTTCTTCAGGGTTCCCTGAGCTCTGAGGGGAGGGATTTCATGGAGACATCCCATTTGAGGCTGAGTGTTCCAAGGTCTTTCACTCTCCCCACATTGTCCAGTTGTGGGTCTCTGTATTTGTTACTATCTACTGCAGGAGGAAGCTTCTCTGATGACGGCTGAGCAAGGCATTGAACTATGAGTATACCAGAGTGTCATTAGGAATCACTTTATTGCTACTTTTTATTTTTTTTCAGAACAGTGGTATTTGGTTTCACCCTTAGTCTCTGGACTATCAAGTTTCTGGTCACCCAAGCAGTGTTGGGTGTGGGTTCCATCTTGTGGAGTGGGCCTTACATCAAATCAAATATTGGTTGGTTACTCCTGCAAGCTTTGGGACACCGTTGCCCTAGAATATCTTGCAGGCAGGACGCCATTGTAGATCAAAAAGTTTGTGGCTGGATTGGTGTTTATGTTTCTCTTTTGGTAGCATGCAGAATGCCTTCCTGTACCAAAGACACTAGAATGTGGGGTGAAGACTCCAGCTCAACTTCTCCATGTTCAGTGAGTTGTGTAAATGTTGTTTTTAGCAATAGGGCCTGCTTGTCAGTTTGTTGAGAACAACCTATAGCCTTGGCAACAGCTTGTGTTGTTTGGGGATTCCCATGGGACTCCTTTGGCCAACAAGATATAACCCATTTCTGGTACTGGCTGCTTCATTTGGTGGCAAGAAATGGCCAGTTGGAACCCTGTCTCTTCATTATTTGGCAATATCATTTAGATTGCCTTCATATATGTGTATATTTTAGGAAACTTCTATTGTATTAGGCTTCCATACTACTCTTCAGATAGCCCTTAATTTTAGCTATCTCTCCCCATATTCCCTCTCTCACCCTCTGCCCTTGATCTTCCCATACCAGGACCCTTCCATCCATCCATATATTCTATTTCCCTTTTTTAATAAGATCTATATGTACCTTCTAGTCCTTTACTCTATACCTAACCTCTGTGGTTCTATGGATTATAACTTGGTTATCATTAACTTAACAGCTACTATCCATATGTAAGTGAATACATACCATATTTGTCTTTCTGGGTCTGAAATACCTCAATCAGGGTGATTTTTTTTGCTAGTTTCACCCATTTACTCGATAGCATAGCTTATTTATTTATTTTTGGTGCTGGGGATTAAACTCAATCTTATGCTAAGCACATGTTCTCCCACTGACCTACACCTCCAACTCAGCACATTTATTTTTTACTTTAACCATTTGGGTTATATTTACCCCCCACCACCACCACCACACCGGATACATTGGGAAACCCTCAACTATCTTAGAAATTAAAGTTTTTAAACTATGATAAATTCAAAACAGCTGTGCAGAATGATACCTGCCTATGATCCCAGACAGTTGGGAGGCTAAAGCAGGGAGATAAAATCATTCCAGGCCATAGAAGTTTTATTTCTATTGGCTAGGTGTCATAGTTCTGGAAAGTTCTATGAATATTATTATCAGAGGGGGGAAGTGATCAACAGTCTGACCCAGCTACAAACACTGTGAACTACAATAATGATTGGCCTGGCAAGATACACCCACTAGTGCAGCAGTGGTACAAATGTTGTTAGAGCAACCAAACACTTTCCGATTGGATTGAAGGCTTGCTTCACAGGATGGAACCCATACCTGGCACTGTTCCTGGGACCAAGAACCTGTGGCCAGCAAGTAGTAAGGGAGAATCAACTACTATTATTCTGCTAAGTGGTTATATAAACTGGCTTATTGTTATAGCCATAGAGTAGCATATCTCTCAACCTAAGCTTCTTCCTGTAGTAGATGGCAGTTAATACAGAGACATACAATTAATAACATATACAACTTAAGAGACTGCAGAGTGCTCAGACTGAAGTGGAACCTCTATATCAAACTCCTTTCCCAAAGGCTCAGAAATCATCACTGAAGAGGGAGTGGAGAAACTATAAGAGCCAGAGATGGTGAATGACTGCTTCTACTGGACACACATGAACTCACAGCAATTTCACAGCATGTTCAAAACCTACCCAAGTTCAAGCCAGGCAAAATCCCAGCATGGAGGAGAGGTTAATGCAAAGTCACACCCCTCCCTGAGAGCTATCAGCAATTGATATCTGTGGAGAGAAGGTGAGTCAATTTTCTTTATGGGTGTGGCTCCTGGTAGGTCAACCAAGCTCCAGGGTAGATATCACACCCAAGAGTTTTTGGGCAGAACAAATTGGTCTCCCTGTGTTTAAAAAAGAGGACACAAAATTGGGTTGGTGGGGGTTGGATGTAGATCTGGGAGGAGATGGTAATGGGGTCAATATGAGAAAAATATATTTATGAAATTTCCAAAGAATAATTGAAATATTTTTAAAGAATTATAAAATCATAAATTACCCTCCTCCCGCCCCAAAATGAAAGAATCTCAGGTCAGGCTGTGGTACACAGAAAGTTCAAGGCCAGCTTAGGCAACTTAGTAAGACCCTGTCCCCCCCAAAATAAAAAACAAGCTAGGAAATTGAGCTCAACAGAGAGTTCTTGCCTAGTACACAGGGCCCTGGATTCAATCCTAATAATGAAAGAAGACAATTCCTGTTCATTTTTAATTCTACAGGCCAGTGGCATGAAGTGTGTGTGTGTGTGTGTGTGTGTGTGTGTGTGTGTGTGTGTGTATACCTGTGCACATGCATATGGAGCCCAGAAGTCAATGTTGTATGTCTTTCTCCAGCTCCTTCCACCTTGCTTAGTGAGAAATAGTCTCTCATTGAACTGCAGCTTGATGATTTGGTCAAACTGTCCAGAAAGCCCCTGTGATCCTGTCTCTCCCTTCTCAGCACTGGGATTATAATTGCACACTAGTAAACCTGCCTCTTTACATGGGTCCTGGGAATCCAAACTGAGGTCTTCATGCTTGTGTAGCAAACACATTATCCATGGAGCCATCTCCCTAGCCTCAAGAAGTACAGTTGTGTTGTCCAGCCATTACACTGTTCTTGAGTCAGTTATATTTAAGATGCTTTAACACTGCCTTGGTATAAGGGATAATTAATTTTATGTAAATTAACCTGTCTTGATGACTCCGTACCATCTTTATATGTGTCCAGTGCTCTGTTCTACTGTAATGTTTTTCAGGGGAAGAGTGGAATACCTATGGCTATTTATCGCGTAGACTAAGGAACCTCAAGCTTCTAAGGCTTGTGAGGTCTTAAGATACTACTGTCTTACTGCTCTTGGTTTCTTGTTGTTTGTTACTCATCTTCTCTCTGCAGGGTGTAAGCAATCCTTTTTCTCCACTTGCAGTGACAGTCACTATTTCCTGAATTGCTGCATGGACAGCCAGTAGCGGAACTCCACGTCTGACTGGATGAAGTTCTCTGTGAGCACAGCCACAATTCCCTGTGAAGGTACTCCATGCTGTGCATCTTGGGAACTGCAGAACATCTTGGCTTCTTCTGAGATCTTTGCCTTACATTGCAGTGACTGACAGATACCTGACCTATAAATAAAGGATGACTCTTATTCTTATTTATCTTGGTTGCCTTAAAGTTCCCTTAACATCAAAAGGCAGGGTGCAATAATAACATCTGCTAGCTTAGTCCCCGCTGTGAAAGCAAGGGAGAAAATTCAATTAAGGAGACAGAAAATTTAAGCAAAACTCCCTGTTAGGTTACTATCACTTCCTGCCATCAAAATAAAAGACAGATTCTTTCTATATTTACTCTTGATTTGTCTTGCTCATGAAGTTATTATTTCCCTTTACATTCAGGCAGAGAACTCTGGTCAGAACCTAAGCCTTAAGATCAACCAGAAAGCAGGTGCTGCTAGAGAGGACACCAGGTGGTGGGAATGCTTTTACACATCTCCTCCTCCCCCTCTCCCTCCCTCCCTCCCTTCCTTCCTGCCTCCCCCCACCAGCATGTCCCAAAGGGGGTTTTCCTGGGAGCATCTGCCACCATTTCTGTATTTCAGAGTTTCCATTGTCTCTGGTTTTCACTGTGGGTGATTTGGCCAGCCTGGATGTATTTGACAACGTTTGTGGACATTTGTAATTGTCACAAAAAAAGGGGTGAGTACTCCTGCATCTAGTGGGTAGAGTTGTGGTGGTACTGTGTTCCCCAAAATATTGTGTACTCTAATAAATTTATCTGGGGTCAGAGAACAGACAGCCACTAGATACAAAGGCTAGAAAATGGTGGCACTCACACCTTTAATCCTAGCATTCCAGAGATAGAAATCCCTCTGGATCTCTGTGAGTTCAAGGCCACATTGGAAATAGCCAAGCATGGTGACATGCCTTTAATCCCAGAAAGCCAGCCTTTAATCCCAGGGAGTGGTGGTAGAAAGCAGAAAGATATATAAGGCGTAAGGACCAGAAACTAGAGGCTTTTGGCTGGTTAAGAATTTGGCTGGTTAAGCATTCAGGCTTTTGAGCAGTAATTCAGCTGAGATTCATTCCGGATGAGGACTCAGAGGCCTCCAGTCTGAGGAGACAAGAACCAACTGAGGATCCGGCGAGGTGAGAAAGCTGTGGCTAGTTCTGTCTCTCTGACCTTTCAGTATTCACCCCAATAACTGGCCTCGGGTTTGATTTTATTAATAAGAACTTTTAAGATTCCTGCTACATAGAGTCATGGACACTCATCCTCTAGTGCATAGGTCAACCCTTCCACAAAGCTTCTCTGTCCCCAGTTGCCAAGAACGCCAAGGCTGAGACACTCCAGTGTTGGGATTATTGCAGAGGGCATTGCAAAGGAGAAATGGAAATGCAGACAGGTACTGGGAAGAAAGCAAGGCATCCATCTCTGAGTAGTAACATAGACGCCGGAACAATTCATGAAATGTCCATGGGTGGCAAGGGGTCCTGAAAATGGATTAGGGGACCAGAGAGCTACTGTTTATTTGAGTTTGAACCTACAAAATGTGAGTGAGCCTGTAAGACGTAGTGGGTGCGGCAGTGAGCTGACTGGAGCCCTTGCGGGTATGCTGAATCTCCTCTAAATGTGCCAGCAGCCTTCTCTCACCCTGACAAGGCAGCTGAGATGATAAACTAAACACGGTGGATGCTACATAGAGTGAGATAGTTATAGATCTTTGAAGGAGCGTCCTGCTTTGGTCCATAGTTTTGAAAGAAGCTGCAGTCCAAGGTCTATTGACCCTGCTCCTGCTGCTGTTGGAATTGTGGGAAGACAGAACACCAGGGTGGGGATGGCTGAAGAATCAAAAGACAGAGGAGGGAGGCAGCAGACCCTGCAATCCTCTTCAAGGGCACATTCCCAATATCCTAGGTTCACTTTTAAAAGCCCCACCACCTCCCAGGGACAGCATGGGTCAGGACCAAGCCTTTAACATATGGATCCACAGGAAGATTGAGGTCTAAGCTGCAGCATGTGAAGATGGGACACACTTGTCTCTCATCCTTCCTTCTTCTCTTCTTCCCTCCACCCCCCCCACTCTTTTCTTCATTCTTCTTCCCTCTATTTTGTCCATGTTAGATAGAGAGATACAGATAGCTTAAGGTCTCTATATGGCCTATTGGTTCTCTTTCTCTGAAGAGCCCTACTAGAGTCTGTAAGGAAAATATCTGAAGACAATCTAAATTGTCAATGGATTTCATAAACAGCACTTAGCATACTCATATGATATAATACAGTATATTCATCAGAGTGAATAGTTTGTGATTTTCCATTTGCCAATGAAATGCTGACTATGCAAAATAGTCTTAAATAATACTTTAACGAGATGCCAATTATGCAAATTTTTAAAAGACAAACCATTCCTAAGCTTCAATTATGGAAAATATAAGCTGAGACGAAAATACAAAGATGTGGGCTGGAAAGATGCCTAACTAACTAAGCAGGGGGTTGTGATCTACTAGGAAACACGTAAATATGTGTGGCTAAAAAGGGACCCAAAGAAGGGTCCAGTTTTATCAAAAAAGCTTAGTTCTGTTGTAATAACTGTCTGGGCCATATATGACATGATGGTAATATTTGTCCTTCCCAAATGGTGTTTGTGTTGGGTTAGATAATGCCTTCCCCACCCAAAACATGCTTTCACCTTAACTTGTGAATGTGGCATTGTTTGTTAAAAGATGTAATTAGGGATCTGCCTGTGATACCAGTCTGACTCAGAGTGTATCCTAAGACCACTGATGAGCTTTCCCAACACAGAATGCAGTTCTGATTCCAAACTTCCAGAACCATTACCCCAAATTGTGCCAATACACCCTAGAGAAAATGAAGAACTCACTTAAAGCACGTGCTGAAGGCTGGCTCAGCAGCCCCCACTGACTCCTGTCCTTCTTGGGCAGTTCACAAACTCAATCTTGGCATCAGGCTATGATCATAAAAGCTGCCACTTGTCCTCTGGGTCTCTCTTCCTTGCCTTGGTGACCTTGGGAGCCACGTGTTCCAAACGTCAAGGCTATGGGTAGATCAGAGCTGTCCTGGAGAGCAGCCTGACTTTGCCTTTAATGAGCAAGAAGTACACTTATACTTGATTGATTGATTTTGGCTTTTTGAGACAGTCTCTTTGACTGGCCTTGAACTTGCTACACAGTTGAAGAATCTGAACTTCTGACTCTCCCACCTTCATCATCTCCCAGCTGCAGGAAGTGTAGGTGTGCATCACTACGCACAAGAAGGACCCCTTTCTTGTGTAACTGAGACCTTGGGGTATGTTCGTTCTTCAGCAAGCCCTCTTTCCTGACACATACAATACCAAGAAGCAACTGTCCCATCTTTAATCTACTCACCTCCCTGGAGATCAGAATTTTCAGATCTTGCAACCCAAATTCATCTTCTATTATCAGGGTTCTGTCAGTTCTCTTTCAGATTATTAAGCCATTAGTCAATGTGTGTTAAAAATCAAATCATAGCCTCTTCCACTGGGACCTCACAAATACTCCACAGCCAAATAATTGTTTGGGTCTCTCCTCTGACTCAGAAAAGTAAATCATAACACAACACACTTTGCTCACTAATAAAAACAAAGTCACTTTCACTGAGGCTCTGGATGCCAAGTATTGTCAAGCCACTCAGCTCTGCCCTCAGATGCCTGCGGGTTGGTTTGTTTACTGACACTCCTTAAGGAAGAGGAATGGACACCTCACCAAGGCAGTGTGGAGCTGTTTGTTAATTATAACTGATAAAGTCTTGCCCTAGTCTTTCTTTTTTCTCTTATATGTTTATTTTCTTTTCCCATCATTCATCTGGCTGGCTGTCTATCTGTTTATCTATCTATCTATCTATCTATCTATCTATCTATCTATCATCTATCTATTTATTTATTTTGAGGCCAAGGCTGTCTTTGAACTCACAACCTTCTGCCTCAGCTTTCCAAGTGCTTGGAATACCAGCATGTGCAAGCTCATTTTTCATCCCTGATTTTTCCACAGAGGATGGCGTTTGGGTTGAGTTTCCACTTTATTTTATCAAATCTATGACGTAATTTTTAATGAGAAGAAAACATGGGAATGAGGAGGAGGATGGAAATGCTGTGAACCAGAAACCTGACTTTCAGATTCCAAACCTACCCCATCAGCTGTGACCTGCATGAGCCATAAAGCTACTGAGGACCTCAGTTTCCACATCTGCAGAATAGATGCAATAGTATTTATCTCCTTGGATTATCTGAAGCGAAAAGTCAATAATTTATATGCCAGACATCTAGAAGTAGGTTCAGAAAGCGGTGAAGGTTTTAAACCCTCCAAGCCAAGTCCTCAGGGGAGACTCACTTTCCACAGACGCGCTGCTTCTCTCAAGGCAGACAACCCCAGGAAAATGAGAGCTGATGAGTTTGGTGCCACTTCCTAATGTTCTGACATGGGCTGCAAGGGTGCCAGGGCCCTATGGGCACTGACAGAGGACGTTGTTTCCACACATCTAGGTTTTAGCATGGAAGCCAACCCAAGTCACAAGCACATACCCCCACATGCCACTCCAGGCCATCTTGCCCTGCCAGTACCACCCACCAAGGGCAGAGCCAGGTGGTTGTGACTCAACCCCGTCTTTATTTTATCTTGGCACCACAGAGCTTTTGAATGGAGTCCACAAATGTGTTATACAAAAATAGGCTAGTGAGCCCTCACCAGGGCTTCATTGTTGAGGGATGACAGTTGGCCGGCGGTTACACAACCGAAACCCGGGCCCACCATGGAAACGCCAGCTCAGCCACACACACGGCTGAGCTCCCTACCCACGGCGCCTTCCTTTGTTTTTTATTTTCTCGGCCACGCCCCCACCTTCCATTCTTTGGGATCCAATTTTTAGAAAGTTGTCAGGCTAGCTGGTGGCAAAGCTCCTTGACTAGCTTTCCCGTCCTTAGATTAGATTCCTGAGAGGACTTGGGAGCCTCGGTCGGGTGTCATCCGTTCCCAAATCCCAGCGGAGTGGAGGGGCGCACTGGCACCAGTTCCACACCCTCTCCCTGAAACTTACTTCTCTGGGAGCTCCGTCATCCTCGTCCTTCTTTGTATCATCACCCCACAGGAACCCAGTCACGTTTTATACCATCAACCATTCTCGGTGACTTTTCCCACCACGTCTCACAATTTTGTAGTAGAGAGAGATTTCTCAGTCCTCTGCGAAACACTGGTCTTGTTTCAATAATAAAAGAAAATATTTTACATGGCTCACATCGAAGGTTTGGGTTTTTTTTTTTCCACATAGCCATGATTTGCCCCCTTCTCGAACCCAGTTTACATGCCACCTGCTGGCCCTGGCTGACAATGTCCTATGTCATGTCTGAGGCTTGTTCTGACTAGTCTGTGGCTGTGTACTCAGACAAGGTCTTCTCCTTGTCCCTCTGGGCTGTGACTTCTCCCACCTCCCCCTGCTTCTTGAGCAGAGATAGAAGAACAAGAGCAGAGTGCAACCCAGGCCACCGTAGAGAGACCAGTGCCATCTGGGCCGCCTGTCACCCTTGGGCTGGGACAGCAAGAAGAACAGACAAGGCCAGCACTAGCCATCCCTCCTCCTCCTCTCTGCTGGCAAGAATTGTCATGAGATAAAGGTGAACATCCTTCTTGTGTCTCACGCTTGGGCGCTTAGTCACCGAGCCTTGCCTGAGAAGCCAGCAAAACACTTGCCAGAAACTGGTGTTTTGGAGCCAGTGGGAGTGAGTGCCCAGCTCCTGTATTTATCTTGTTGGGCTGTGTAGCCTTGAACATCTGACCTACAGTTTTGTTTTGTTGTTTTTTCATCTGGAAAACAATGAAGCTAACACCCACTTTGGTGGAGGGTTGTGAAAACTGCCAAAAATGAAAATGAAATGTGGCAGCCTGGTTGTGGAGCTAGGAGGCTTGGGGCGAATAGCTTTGGAGGGGCCCTGATCTTCCTGGCTGGGCACAGCAGCTGGCCAGCTCTACCGTCTCCTGGTATCTGTTGACTCGATGTGCTGTTTTGATCAGCTTGTTCATTTTTATTATCCCATCTACCTAGGCGTCTCTGATTTGCCCCACTAATGACTGCTCTTTTCCAGTGCCCCATGGCAGGCTATAATCTCTTTTGGCTATCCTTAAAAAGACCCATTGGTAACACACCCTACCCCCGGGCCCTCAGGACTCAGCACTTCCAGCCCTCCTCGGGCTTGCTGTTGGTGGGTCCACTGGGTTCATTTACATCCTTTCCTAAGTCACGAGGAGCACAGTGGTCTGAAGCCAGGGGCAGGGCTGGACCAAATACCAAGGTTGATTCTGCCCCAGAAGGTCTTGGCTGCAT
Organism: Peromyscus maniculatus bairdii; assembly: GCF_049852395.1. Lineage (NCBI taxonomy): Eukaryota > Metazoa > Chordata > Mammalia > Rodentia > Cricetidae > Peromyscus > Peromyscus maniculatus. The sequence continues at coordinate 114,173,190 of NC_134856.1, forward strand.
GGGCATTCCATGGGCATGGATTGTTGAAGTTCAAAGTCGATCTTCCCTCTCTTGTGGAAACACATTTGTGCAAGGGCCCGACTGGGTACAGTCGTTTTCCCTGCTTGCTGAGGAAGCCTCCCTACTCGGGCCAGGTCCTGTACCCCAGGTTGGTTTGTTTGTTTGTTTTGTGTGTATCCACTTGAACACTCCCATCAGTCCACCACCGTATGCTTTGAGGGGCTTGTACTTCTTACTCATGATTGCTTCTGCAAGGTTCTCTGAAACTGGGCGGGGGAGGGGGGAGGAGAAATCTGCTGAGGAATGGCGCTTTATAAATCAAAAAATAATAACACAAAATACTATAAGCACTAGAGGCTGGAAAGAGCTTGCCAGCCCCCAAGGGGGCGGGGCCCAGGGTGCTAGTGAATGACAACACTGCCCTCTGGTGGTTAATTTGAGGAGGACGCCCAAAGAATGCAGGCTGCACTCCAGAGTCTCTGTACTAAGCTTTCCCACTAATCCCAAAAAAATCCTAATTGAGCAATGTAAAGAACTCCCCCAGGAAGTGCTGAAGCCACAAAGACTCAAAGGAGAAAACCCATGTAAAAATCCCATTGTTTTAGAGTATAACAGTTTGTTTTTTCTTTCTTGCATTAGGCAAAAATGCCATGTTCCATTATTGTAAGTTTTTGTGTTTAGTTTTCACATTGTGTACTCTATAAACTTATAATTTAGGTTCTCCATGAACCAAAAACCTGGCTTCAGTACCTCCCTCTAGGTCCAGTCAGAACAGTCATTGGTAGCCGGACATGTATGTGTGGTGAAGCCTATTTCCCAGGCCGTCCCTTTAAAGTTTCAATGGCTCAGTGTAAACTCCTCCAACCTAGGGTGGGAAGAAACCCATAAGTGAACCTGGGAATTAGGTGGAGGACTGGAGTCCAGAACAGCATATTCCTGTAGGTATTTTTCCCTCTAAGCAAGTTAAGTATATCTTGGCTACTTAACTCACTATTTCTTCATAAACTAAAAGATTCCTGACTGTCATCCCGCCACACTTTTGTGTGGAAACGATGGGTAAGATGGATTCTTTAAAAAGCCCTCAGAGTTTCTTCCAAGGAATGCTTCATAAACGCCAACTTATAAATGAAGTAGAAAAATACTGTATATTCGTGACAGAACTCCAAAACTGGGGGGAAGTGGCAAAGGCCTGTCACCCCAGCAATTGGAGGTGGAAGCCTGGGGATCCAGAGTTCACAGTCACTGCTACATGGAGAGTTCAAGCCAGTCTGGGCTGCCTGAAGCCTGTCTCAAAACAATCATAACACAGCACAGCTTCATTATGGCTGTCCTTTGTGTGTGTGTGTGGGGGGGTATAATTGCCTGATCAGTAGAAGTGTTAGTTTTGAAAACAAGTGATGTTTCATTGCTGATGAATTTTTAAAGATTTATTTATTTGTATTTTATGTGTACAAGGGTTTTGTCTACGTGTGTGGCTATACACCATATGTGCATCTATTACCCAGTGAGACCAGGAGAAGGTATCAGATCCCTTGGAGCTGGAGTTACCAACAGCTGTGAGCTACCACATGGATGCTGGGAACTGAACACGGGTCCTCTGCTAGAGGTGCTCTTAACCACTGAGATCTCTCCAGACCCAGACAAGTGATGTTTTGGAATGAAGTAATAAATAACACAACTCAGGAAAGGAAAGGAATAAAATGAGGAATGTGTGTGGACGCCACACCATGTTCTGAAACCTCAGCCCTTCCCCACCACTGACCTGGCACTTGGTGGCCCCAGAGTAGGGCTCCCTTAGGTGGAATGGGGCGAGTGGTGATTCCTCTACCATTGAAACAAGTGTCCGCTGGTTTTAAGGCATCTCCTTTTTGTAATGGTAGGAAAATATATCTAGTACAAAGTTGTCCGCTTAACCATTCCTAGGGGCAGTTACTGTCAAAAGAACATTCACATGTGTGCCAGCGTCACTGCCGTCTGGCCCCTGGGTTTTTGTCCTCATCTCTGACCAGAACTGACTCCCAGCCCTCAGCATCCGACATTCTACGTTCTGTCCTCGTGAATGAACTGCGCTGAGCTCCCCACTGAAGTGGAATAACAATACTTGCCCCTTCACAACTGGCGTGTTTCGTGTAGCCTTAAGTCGCCAGCCCCATCCACATAGCTCGCGTCACAGTTTCTCTCCTATTTGAGGCTGAAGGGTATCCCACTGCGGAGATTCGTCATATTTGCTCCTCCAGCTGCCTGTCAGTGGATGTTGTTTTCCCCCTTCAAGTGACTGTAAATAACACAGTTGTGGAAATAAATGTAGACATCTGTTCAAGTCCCTGCACTCAATTCTGCATCTATTTCCCCAAACTAGAATGGTCATGCTACTTCTCATAGCAGACTCCTGCCCTCGGCCAAATGGATTTTTTTTTTTTTATCACAACCATCTCAAGGTGGTTCAGCTGCCCGCTTCTGATTGATGTGACAATCACACTCTGCCTGGGAGCTTTACAAAAAGGCAATGTCTCGCTGTGGTGTCTCAGAACAGAAAGCAATACAGTAGTGGGTGTAATTAGTCATGATCTACTGAAAGCCAGCTCACGATGAGACTCAGCCTCCTCCGGAACTCCCCATTATTTCTTCTTCCTTCTACTGCTGCACCCCAGACCTCGCCACCGAAAAGTAGGCTAGGAGCTGGAAGCAGGACACTCAGACTTTGGGGAACCTCAGAGTCCTCATGACCTAGTGCCTGGGTGGCATCTGGAGGGTGAGCAGCAGCCAGACTGGACCACACATCCCCAACATCATAAAGTCACCCTCCTTGTGGCCAGGGCTGCCCATGGTCTGGTAGCCGTCCTGATTGGGTGGGGCACTATGCCGATGTCCAACCACACAGTGGTTTCCATGGAGCCTGGGAAAAGTGAGAAACCCTGGATTATGAGGGAACAAGACCCAAAGGACAAAAATGACTGAGTGGGAAGCCACCATAGCCCTGGCCAGGTCTGGGAAGGAGACGGGATGGGAAGTCATCTAAATATAGCCTGTTTACAGCCAATGATGGGCTCTCACAGACAGTTTCTGTGCGAGTGGGTGACTGCAACACCACTAAGTGACTAAACCAGCATTTTATCACCGGATTTTACTTGAATCTAAAGTGCTTTTATTGTATGTACCAGAGAACAAAAACCCCAGACTATTGCTGTGGCTGGAAGACGGGCAGACTTTCCCATGGAAGCTTGCCATCTCTGCCTGTTGGGCGTTTGAATATTTAAAACAAAGGCGGTCTGAAGTAACCACTTGTTTTTCACATCCTAGTAGTCATCTTACTTCCAGTTTCTAAATGAAAGGCTCCACATCCATTCTTCACTTACCCAAAGGGTTGTAAGTATCAAACACGTGTGTGGTGAGCATTTCAAATGCTGGGGGACGGGGGAGCCCCAGTTGTGCTTATCATTTTGCCGGGGACAATGGAGCTATCCAAAATGCCTGAGTGTTAACAGTGAGAATTTCTGGCAGAAGCCCACCTTGTTGTCTTAGTGTTGGTGGCGTTTCCCCCAGATTCTGTGGCCCGGGGACTTCTGTCTCCACCTTCTGTCTCCACCCTTGGCTACATGGGAAAATGGCCTGAACAGATTCTCAAAGCTGCATACCAAGCTGCACCATCCATGGCTCAGTTCCGAGCAGCTAGGGTGATGTGCTAAAACTGGCCGGCCTCGCTACGGGTTGTACTGTGGGTGGAGAGGGCTACTTTGCAGGCTGTGGCGCACAGAGCTGGGGGCTGCTCTAATTGAGCATGCTGGTAGCGAAAGTTCATCATGGTTTTAGTTACTTTTATTTTTAACTGACACAAATCTGCACAAACACAGGGTCGGGTCCAGTGTGGTTTTTCTAGATCTTTCCTTTTTTTCTAGTACCCAGAGTACCTCGATACTAGGCTATATCCCCAGCCCGTTTTTGTGTTTTTGTTGTTGTTAGACAGGGTCTCATTCAGTTGCTTGAGTTCATTTAAAGCCCAGGCAGACCTTGAACTTGTCATCCTCCTCCCTCATGAGCCTCCCATGTAGCTGGGATTACAAGTCTGAGCCACCGGGTCCAGCCAATGTGGTATCGCAATGCGTGTAAGTACAGCCAAGGTGTCACGGTCAGACCAAGTTGACGGCAATCCCGGCAACTCAGACTGCGACCATTTCGTATCGCAACGGGTACTTCAAAGATGCTGGAGGGACTGGAGAGGTGGCTGTGGGCTTAAGAGCACTGGCTGCTCTTCCAGAGGACTGGGGTTCAATTCCCGGAACCCCTATGGCAGTTCACAATTGTCTAACCCCCATTCCAAGGGCTCCAGTGCCCTCCTCTGCCCCACAGGATCCTGCAAGCTTATGGGGCACATAAGCTCACACAACCATACACACATAAAAATAAAAGATCACTCAATAATTTTAAAAATTAAAGCCTGAAAAAAGGAGGAGGAGGAAGAAGAGCTTTGGCAGTGAGTGCTGGTCTCTGGTGAAATGGTAGTCCTAAGGAGAAGCACAAAAATCATTAACACAGGTGTGAAGGCCCGAAGGGGAGTCCTGTGTACCCCTCCTCACTCAGAGGCTCATTCCTCAGTCACAGTGCCTTAGAACGCCCTTTTTCTGTCCTCATTCAAAACAGTCAGGGCTTGAAGACAATTAACTTGCCCCAAAGAGCAAAGGACCAATAAGAACCAAAGAGATGCCCTTGCTGGAATCTTCCCACTGACACCCCCTCCTCACACTCAACACATGAACCCCGAACATCATTTATATATCCACCATATACACACTTCTCACCCCCCACCACACACACACACACACACACACACACACACACACACACACACATGGTACCTTTGCACACAAGCATGTTCTACATGCTCACGCACACGAGTCCATACACATGCGTGTACATATGCAGGTATACCCTGTGTGTGTGCACACATGGGTGTACTCATTCATATGTGTGCATCCATATGCATACACACACCACCAGGGCAGCAGCCCTTCTCTTCTATCACACCATTATTTGAGTCTCCCTCTCCATTAAGGTCCTGGAAGTTGAGGTTTCCCTTCACTAGTTGAAAACCTTTTTTCCTAAGACTAGTCAGTCCCCAGATCCTCCCTTTTATACTCCTCCTAGAAATATGTCTATGGGTCTTTTTTCCTAACTTTTGAGTATTTCTTTGAAAAACTACATGGAAATAGACAAGGTTGCTAAACTGGCAAACATAGGTGATAATAATTCAGAAAGACGCGATTCTTTTCATTAACTCTAGTTCCCCAACAAGGAATTGAACTGGCCTCTGCCTCCTGGGGATTGTCTCCTGGGAAGCCCAATAGCGTCTGTATTTGATTTCATTTCACCTCCCTTTGCCTCTCATGTGCATTCCTACCTTATTGCTAACCCCCTCGGGGTTCCAGTTCCCCTAAGGTCCCGTCTTACTTCTCTGCTTACAGATCTGGGTAGACATTTACACCCACGGGAGTCTAAGCATCTAGTTAAAAGAACAACTCAACTGGGTAGAAAGCATCTGGGACATCAACGGATTGGAGACGGGAGCTGAGCAACACGAGGCTCTTTTCACGCGCTCCCGGGTTCAGGACGGCAAAGGAGAGGCTTCCTTCCTACAAACCCCAATCCGACCACATCAGTGGAGGGAAAGCCTCACAGCAAAGTAACTGTCAGGCTTGCTAACTGCGCATGTGATGACACCATCTGTTAAGTCTACTAGAAACAGCGGAGGGCTTAGCTGATTCGAGGGGCAATGTCAGACAGCTGATGTCAAATAATGACAAAATAGACAAGTCAGAATCTGCCACCAGCCTGCCTCAATCTGAGGTCACTGATAATCTCTACCTGCGAGGCCCTTTAAGAAGGTGGGAACAATGTCCTGTCTTAACCCCAGTTCTGCAAAAAGCAATGTGGTTCTGTCATTAGCCCCTACTAAAGAGCTCAGATCTTTATCTGTAAGTCAGGGGTAATTAGATCCACCCTAGGGGTGGATGCATCCCTTGAGGGTATTTTAGGATATTGCTTAGCAGCAGTTTTAGCTGAACAATAATCATATGCAAAGCTGTTCAATGTACCATGCATCAGAGAAATGTAAATGTAAAGCATGTGGAGACAGCACTGGCTCCCGCCACGTGGCTGTGGCTTTGAGGGGTGATGGGAACTCCTACAGTCTACTGACAGAAGAGTGGATTGGTACAAACACTTCGGAAAACCTCATGGTAATAGGGCAAATGCACTGACATCTGCCCCAGGAGTCCACACATATTTGATTTCCTAGGAGAAACGAGTCACATGTCCACACAGACTCCAGTGCCACTGTTCCTGGCCCTACCAGACAGATACAACCAGGAACGGGTCAGCTGAGTCATTGATCAATGAATAGGCAGTCTGGGCAGCCAAAGCCCCGAACACTGCTGAGCGAGGGGAAGGCACAGGGCATGTAGAGCCCAACACCGTGCTGACAGTGTGAAGGGGGGCAGGCAAATGAACACACATCGCTTGATGCCCTCATGGAAAAGTCCAGGAAAGGCAAAACTAGTTGCTCAGGGCAGTCCATGATTTCCAGGGACTGGTGCCTGGTGATCAGGAGAGAGGATCGCCTTCAAAGGGATGCTAGAAAGTTTTGGAGTCATGGAAACATCCCATATCTTGAATGTATAGATAGCTGTATGAAACTACCAACCTTCATCCCACTGTCCCTACGGTATGTGACAAGTGTAGAGTGTGTGTGCTTCGAATATCTGACCTCCAGGACATGAAAATAATGACTCAGGAAAGCTAGGATAAGTCATTTCTTCCCAATCCCACCTCTTTTTAATACTATCACGGTGGCATTTGCCCTGGAGTGGCCAACACTTGTTGCTCCTCAGCTACCTGTGACCAGTGTCGCTCACTTCTGCGGCACTTGGCTGCAGTTAGAAGGGGGACTCAGTGGGCCCTCTTGAGAAAGTTTGTTTCCCAGGTTAGCAGAATAAGAGTGAGTCACAGCCTCTCTTTGCAGAAGAGCCAGCAGGGAAGCCACTCTTTGGGACACAGCTTGGGGAGCAGAGGTTGATGACAAGGAGGTGTATAAACACTGTTCTCAGGGAGCCCTAGCCATCGGTTTGGTTGACTCCAGCCTTGCATGAGAGAGTTCTGAATACAGAAATTAGAGCCTGGGACATCCATGGCAGGGAAAAGTGGAGAAGCAACATTCATCCTACGATCACATTAAAACTGAAGGTCAGGGTTGGTTCATGTCCAAAGAACCACGTATCTTTTCTCCTCTCGTGTGTGTGGTAGAGGGTGAGCTGAAGTAACTCTACCAGCTGGTAGTTTGTATGGTAGCCCAGGGCATCAAGTTGGTGTCTATTTGAGTTTGAACTGTTCTGAGAGTGGAGTCTGGAATGTGCTTCTGGTGCAGGTGGTTTGCTGGGAAAGCAATTCCAGAAAGCAAGGCGAGGCCCTGAGACAGGAGACTGAACGGTAAGAAAAGTCAGCAGAGACTGTGGCTGGGTGACGGTGGGCAACCGGGCTGGCCCTCAAGTGACCTGCTGAGGAACGGTGAAAAACATGCATCAGAAACTGGGTCCAGTTATGGCATGGATGCCTGAAATAATGACCTTGTGAGGAAAATGTAGGGTGGCGACTCGAAGTTTTGGAATGCCAGTCTATGGCCAGTTGCTCTTGGGCTGTGGGAATCAGCATATCACAGAGGAAGCACATGGCAGAGCATCTATTCTCGCCTCATGGCAGATGGGAAGAAAAACGAAAAAAGGAAGGGCTTGGGTCTCAGGAGTCCCTTCAAGGGCACACTTTCAATCATCAGAAGGCTTCCCACTAGGCCCATCTTTAAGGTTCCGTCCTGTCACGATGACACTGAGCTGGGATCCCAGCCTCTGACCCAGGTCTTTGGGAGTCGTTCCAGATCCAAACTGCAACAATGCTTTTGTCCAAAGGACAAGGGACTTGGCATCTTCCACCAGCTCCTAACTCCCACTGGTGGAGGGTCTCTACTATGGGGCTGTGTGCACATGAACAGAGGTACCATCTGGGATTTATGAAAGATCCTGGGGCTGAAGGGAGATCGCTAAGGCATCTGTCTGTGCATGTTTAGAGCTCCTCGAGTCGGCCACACAGAAACCAGGTGAGTAGGAGGGTGGGCCACTTCTCAGCCTCAGAGCCCAGGGAAGAAAGCCATCAGGGGCAATTTTTATGATTAAAGATGCACAAATATATCAGCCCTAGAGAAACTACAGAGCAGGGCAGTTCATTCTGAGCTGCTTTCAAGCCCCTTGAGTGCTGCTAGGAGGCAGTAGGGTGAGCATGAAGACTTCTATGGGTTGCTACTGGCCGTTAAGCTTTATGGTGGCAATCCAGCATGTGAGTCTCCTTAATGCTAGGATAAAAGGAGGTACCAGATCATTACTATATGCTCTCAGCCTGAGGCTTACACCAAGCCATGTCCTAAAGGAACAGGGGCAGACAGTTCAGTGGCTTAGTTTTAACCTTGGCCAGGTCCTCCAGAGCACACTTCCTGCCCCTGTGCCTTGCATCTACAGTGAAGGCCACAGATCTACATGGCAGGAAAGCTGCACTTTGGACCATCTGATTCCCGAGCCTCACCCTGGAGTTGTTCACAATACACTGGCCTGTAACCAGAGCTTCAAAGGTGACCAGCCGCTTCCAAAAGGCCACAGGGGGAGTCCGTGCTCTTTAAACTTTTGGCAGGGAAGGCTCATCCTATTTCTGCCATGTTTCAAAATATCAGTTGAATGTGCCCCTCCTGTTCAGGGGAGGTCACTCCGGCTGAAGTTGAGAGTCAAGGTCTCATTCTTTGAGAAGCTTTTATCTGGGAACACACTCTTGCCAGCTCCTCCCAGCAGAGGAGACTCAAAACCCCAGGCAGTCCTAGAAGGGCAATGGGGAGAAAGGGGAGAGATGGTAAATAGGCTCTTCAGAACAAAACCCCTTCTCAGTGGTGGTGCTTGTCTGCCTCAGAACTTCCAGAACCTGGCTGAGCACCGTGGCTAAGTGCCAGGCCAGCCTATCCTCAGGAGGAACCGGTACTCAACAAAAAGCCTGCACTGATCTAAACAGCTCCAGAATGGCTGACAGACAGGAACAAAGCCTTGGACTAGGAGTCAAAGGATAGAAGTAATGGGACAGATGGACTTTACAGAGGACAACAGACACAAAGCATCTTCCACGGTAAGCTCACAAATGTGTTCACAACCAGTAGCCACCAGGTCAACATGGGCCTGACCTGGGAAAGATGCTGAGTTATTCTCCCAAATGTACATCCTTGTCTTTCTGGTTAGAATCATGGCCTTCTGTAAGAAGAGCAAGCAGGCAGGAAGTCGTGTGTGTGTGTGTGTGTGTGTGTGTGTGTGTGTGTGTGTGTGTGTGTGTGTGTGTGTGTGTGTGAGAGAGAGAGAGAGAGAGAGAGAGAGAGAGAGAGAGAGAGAGAGAGAGGAGAGAGAGAGGGAGAGGGAGAGGGAGAGGGAGAGGGAGAGGGAGAGGGAGAGGGAGAGGGAGAGAGAGAGAGAGAGAGAGAGAGAGAGAGAGAGAGAGAGAGAGAGAGAGAGAGAGCAATTTCCATCCTTAGCCAGCATTGCTGGTCTGTGATGTCTCATGTATGAACCCATGTGCACCTAACCCTCCATGGGCGGCACACTGTGTAGGGAGGCAAGTGTGTGTGAGTCTGCAGAGAACAGAAGCATGCTACCACTTAACACATCAGGAAGAACCACAATGGTGCTGGCTGCCGTGATGACCACAGCTGACATGCCATCACATGTCGGAGGACCATCTTCTCAGGAACCCCTGGGAAGATTCTTCACAATGGAACGTTGTCTAAATTTGATCAAATGGATTCATTCTTTCCTGAGTCTCTCCTCTCTACAATGCTTTGACGCCATATTTGCCAGCTCAGCACACACATGCTAATGTTTATCGTGTGCCTGTGGATAGGCTATGGCAGTCGTGTGGTAGAATTCAGTTTGGAAAGCCCAGAAGGTGAACTTCAATTTGACCACTTCCTAACCAAATGACCTAAATGTTACCTAGCTATATAAGGCCTAGTTTCCCTAGCTGAAAAACAAAAATGGTTTATAGTAGTGATTCTCAATCTTCCTAATGCTGTGACACTTTAATACTCTTCCTTACATTGTGGTGACCCCCAACCATAAAATTACTTTTGTTGCTACTTCATAACTGTAATTTTGCTACTTTTATGTATCAAAATGTAAATATTTTTGGAGACAGAGGCTTGGCAAAGGGGTCATGACCCACAGGTTGAGAACCACTGGTTTATCTCAACGTCCTAGCAGTGTATGGATAGCTGTGAAGCCTGAATAAGATAATAACCTCAGCACAGTGCCAGACACAAAGTGTAAGCTCAGTTAGTTGTGATAACTATGAACAATGGGTACCAGAAGACTTTTCACACAAGTAAACATGCTCCAGTACTCCCTGACTAGTTTCTCATTGGGCCGACCTGCCTCTCTGAGTGAGTACATTGAGACTTCACTTTAACTTGGGATAGCAGAGTACAAAACTCAGTGACACTAGTCTGCCACCAAAGGATCATAGACATGAAGGCGTCAACGTAGCCATGGCTTTATCTGCAAAGCTGCTGCACGGGGGTGTTCGTCTGTGTACTGCTGTGAGAAGACTACGGGCCTTCATCACTGTTTCCTGACTGCAAATACAGTGTGACCAGCTGCCTCAAGCTCCTGCTGCTGTGACATCCCTGCCATAGTGGACTGCACCTCTACCATGAGCTGAAAATACCACCTCCCTGTTGAAGTTTTCTTCTTGTCAGGAGCCCATAACAGAGAGAAGGCGCTCATACAGTGGTCTTGAAATCCAGCAGCTGAGCGGGCTCCAGACAAGGTTCGATGGATGTGTGACAGTCCTGCAGACTTCCATCCTGAGGGCACCGTCACAGTCACATCTAACTGGCAATCTGGGGGGACGTTCCTGTGTGCAGAGATTATTATGGTTTAAACCAACCTGACAGCCCACTGAAGGAGGGGTCCGTGTGCTGTCCTGTGTCCTGTCATCTGCTGACAATGGTCAGTGGCTATCGTTTGCCTGAGGTGGGGTTACCAGCTGGAGCAAAACAAGAGACTGTCCAAACACCGTAAAGGAAAAATTGGAAGACTGGATGTTTAAATGAGATTTTAGAAAGTATTGTCACATACTGTCCAGGCTGTCTCCATGAAATGTCCAAGAAAGACAACTGCTCATCTCTGGCTTTGAGCTTTGTGAAAATAGGAAATGAAGATCAAGGCAGAGTTCTAAATTACTGTTGCATTTAGGATGTGGCCCAATCCAGAGGAAGCTTTTTAGCAAAAAGTAGACTTACCTAAAAAATTAATTAATTGTCTATCTGATCGCTATCTTTAAAATTTATTTCCAATTATTCTTTGAAAATATCTTCCTCAAATCTTTAATTTGACCACCGGTTAAGGCGGCTGAGCAGAGACTTAAGAGGTCACAAATGACAGGGAATACACACTTTACATAATCAGTACAAAATAATGATCAGACAGACATTATCCTCAACAGAAGACAGAGCAGGGCCTGGGGAGGGAGGAGTCTGATTTTTAGAGCAGCCACATTTTATTACCTTTAAATGTCCAGTTTTCCTGAAAGCAAAATCTCTGAGACACTGTCTGAAAACAGCAAGTGTGGCCCACATGAAGGACAGGCACTGTCCAGTAGAAACGTGGTCAGTTGGCAATGCCCAGCACTGTCCAAGGAGTCTGATTTTGAGACTTATCACAGGACTTTTATGGAAACAGGATCTTGGTGTGCAGCCCAGCTTACCTAAAAGTCACTGTGTAGTCAGTACTAAACTTGTAGCAATCCCCCTGCCTCCACCTTTCAAGCGCTGCCATTATGGCCCTGCACCACATGCCAGGCATAAAAAGCCTTTTAAAGAGTTACTTCAAATATTTTCAAAGAAACAATGCCCAACAAAATTACGTATGAAAGTGATATATCAACAAATAAAAATATCAATAGAACTTCATTTTAATTAGTGATTCAATACCTGACCAAGCAAAATAACTGAAGTGAAAATTTTACCAGAGGGATTCCAAAATGAATTTGGATTAGCTGGATAAAGTATCAATGGTCCATAAAATAAATCAAACGAGGTTGTGCAGTCTACAAGACAGAGACGGAAGTGAATAAAGAAAGAGCAGAGCCTTGATTATCTGTGGGATGGCATCAACCTGCCAAGGGGATCTTTAGATGGACGAGAGAGAAGAGCAAAACTAATATCAAAGGAGTGGCTGAAAGCTTTCAAATTTGATGAAAAGCATCAAGATGCTCGAAAGACTCCAAGCAGAACATGGCCCACACTGACCTTAACACATGCAAAGCTTATCTGATTTCACATCGCCTTGACGATGTGAGATGGAGGGAAATTTCTGGAGTCATTTCAAACATAATGCAAGCAAAGAAAACAGTTGAGAAAGTACCCTGGATACAGAGGATGATGCTGGAGGATCACAGTCACTCAGATGTGTGAGCTTTAGGCATGTATCAAAGGAGTGTGCCTTCAGTAACTCTCCGGTTACTTTATGTGGCCATGGCATCCAATGGTCATTATTCTATCTGCTTCACAGTAAAAGGGAGTTACAATGGTGAGAGATAAGAACTGGCTTAGGAGTTTGGTTCTGCAGGTCAGGTTTATATCGATCAAATGAAGTTCCATTGTGTGTTCATTTTATTTTTCTACCATGGTCTATTACAACTCTGTGAATGTGCGTACTTGTGTGCAGGTGAATATGTCAAATGAAGTGATTATTTTTAAAGTGCAGAAGTTCATATACCATATACATCTGTTTAACTTTTATCCTCCTAGTTGGCTCTATGACATCATACTGAATAACTACCAATAACAAATGAAAATAGCTGGTTATTATGTTTTACAAATGATTACATACAGGATAAACACTGTTCACTGTGAGCAGGTGGAAGCCTTAGTCTGCCGACATGAACCTGGTGCCCTCTTCTCTGTTTTGAGAAGTCCACACAGATTGGTCCAGCAGGAGCAAAGCCTGAGGAGGAAGGAATCTGATCATTATCGAATCTGCTCCTCCCTGTGGCATGACCAAGGTCTCAGTGTTGTCAAGGGCTCCCACTAAGCAGCAGGTGATACTCGGAGACCCGTGTGGATATCAAGTTTGCAAAGCAGCACTTTCTGCAGCAAGAGACCACTGAAGAGTACCACAGAAGGAAACTGAAAACCGCCACAAGAAAACAGTGACCCAAGCAGGAACCCGGCTGATGTAAACTTGGCAGAGGTGGGCTTGGCATGAATATGTATTTCACTATGGAAATCTGTGAGCGATTGCCCGAGAAACTGGCTGCTGAGTTATTCATTGGATGATAAGATTTGGGACAAATCAGAAGGCTCAGAGTGAAAGGAATTTTAAACAAGTTTTTGAAACACATTCATAAAAGCAGACCATATGCTATCTTTTGAAAACTTAGAAAATATTAATTTTGAAATATAAAGTACAATTTTATTAAACATATGGGTAATTTCAAAATTATCCAGAATAGTAAAATTAATTTGAAAATAATTAAAATTCAGAAAAACTTCAGGTGTGTATCCAAGTTCTGAGCAACTCTAATATGATATAAAAATGGATGAAGAAATTTACAGTGAACAGGTGTGTGAAATAATTGAAGGGGAAAAGTTCAGACATTAATTAGCAAGAATTCTGAATAACTTTGTTGGGTTATTTTCTCTCACATTGACATATTTAAGCATACATATAAAGAAAATATTTAAAATTATGAGCATGGAGCCTAATTCTTACTTAGGGAAAGTTAACTTTATAACAGTTTATCCTCTTGCCATCAGCCTCCGGATGGGACATAGAAAGGAAACAAAGTGGAGGTCTAAAGCAAAAGAAAATGCGACTTTAAATAATTCTGGAACTTTATCCGCTATGTCTTACAGTAGTGTTGAACTGTGCCTCACCAAAAGCCAGCCAAATAAGGACCTATGTGCTCAGGGACTGTCTCTGCTTAGAACTGGAGAAAAGAATCAATACGCCAAAAGTAAGGCCTCAACTCCTGAAGTACTGAGGATAGGTAGAAGGGAAAAAAATTAATACAGTTAGAAAACAAATGATAACTCCGACACGGAGAGCATGTCATGGTAATGCCAGGACTGTGCAGGAGTGGGAAACGGCGGACTTCAGTGTTCATCAGGTAGACAAGACTAGCTTTGTTTTCTTTTTTAAAGTTCATAAAAAATTATTCGAAGAAAGAGAAGACGCATACGACTTTAGAATTACAATGAATCCTACTGCCCTGGTGTTGACAGTGTGAGGTACTGTGCTAGGGAGGGTGAGTACTATGCAAGTACTGGTCAAGTACTGTGCAAGTGTGCAAGTTTAGTACTTCATGTTAAACCCCAAAGAGTTCTTGGTATTAAGAGCCATGTGAAGAAGCTGTAAAGATGCTGAGGAAAGTATTTAGAGCTGGAAGAACCTAAAAGAGTGTTTCATGAAATCCTAGCAATGTTTGAGAAGACTGTGAGGATGTTAAGGACAGTGAAGAAAATTCCCTTTGAACTTGGAGACAGGAGATCTGTTGTGCACTCCTGGAAAGTTCAAAGAAACAGGCTGTCTTTGCAATAATGGGGAGCTCCTGGGCTGCATGATCTAGCTGAGGTTTCCGGGAAACACAGAAAACACTCCCGAGTTCTTCTTGCCTCTTACAATAAACAACAAAAAAGAGAGAAAAATTTCAGAAATTCCAACTTCAGGCGTCAAACGATGTTAACACCTAGGAAAAGGGACCTCCTTAACATTTAAGATGCTGACATAGAGGACTTCTGGGTAAGATGGTGGACTAGGGAGCCTCACCACTGAAACTCAGAGAAAGAGAACAGCAAAGATAGTACCTGATACGATTGATCTTATGCAAGAGACACGGTCTGTGAACCAATTTATTAAGCTGGAGGGATCTCTCTTCAGGGAAGCGAGTGGTAATGCTGTGATACTGGAGCCCAGGCTTGCAGGGAATGTGGCTTTTCATCGACACCAGATCTGCAGGACTAGAAACACTGGCATGTAGGAGTCAAGCAAATTGCCAGAAAAGGTGTAACCTCCCTCCCCCCACAGGCCAGAACCCCGAGAACACCAGGTCACGGAGAACGTACTAGAAGCAGAGGGATGGAAGAACATCATCTTCCGATTCAGCACAGCTGTGCCAGCAATTCCTTCCATTAGTGTTCTTTATTTCTTATCTTCTCCACAAATTGATCTCTACTTTTGCAAATATGTCTTGTGGTTTTGCTCCTTTTTGAACATTGTTCATTTAGGTTTTAGGACTGCTGTTTGTATCTCTGCACGCTCTACTATAAGGCATTCTTTACTATGCTTCAGCCACGCCTCGTCTTCTCCCCTTTCATTCCTATTTCTTCTCTTCTTTCCCTCATCTTTACCTGCCCCATCCTTCTACATCTTAATTACGACCTTCCATAGCTTTAACAGTTTCTAAAATATGTGGACCCTAATAGTATGTCACCTTTCCCCTCCTAGCTACTTTAACCACCCTGAGGTGTTTTGGTTTTTTTCCCCCAAAGCCAATCTAATAACTAATCCTTGTCAGTCCTAATTTTATTAACTAAAACCAAGATATACCTCAAACACCCCTTGGTTGTTTACCCTGCAATGGTTACTGAAGTCAAAGGGTCATTGTTGTCAATTGGTTAGTGTGAAAATTGCATGTTAGTAACATCAAGCAGCTGTGGTCGAATCCCAATTAATATCCTACTCAGGGAATAACATACAGTTTACACCAGTGGGCACCCAAGCCTCTTAATTTGGGCAACTATTTTCTAAACTGCAATCAATGCTATCATATCCAAGTCCCACTTGAACATTGCGAATACTTCAACTGAAAGAATATGGATGATTTTAAAAATGAACCAAGCAAAGATTTACACAGATTTGTAAATCCCAATGCAGTAACATAAGAAATACATACAAGGAAAACACACACACACACACACACACACACACACACAAAAAAAATCCTCCAAAAACTATTAATCCTATAACAATGATACCTACTAAGAGTGAATTAGATGAAATCCTAGTTAATCCAAAATACTGATTATATGTTCAAAGACACAAACAGCTGAGTGAAATAAGATGATAGATAATATGAAACAGGCATTCAACAAAGAGATGGAAATACTAAAGACAAACCAATTTGAAACATGGGAAATAAATCCAGTAAATTAAATAGATGCTGTAGAACGTCTAAGCAAAAGACACTGAAGAAGAGGGCAATGTATCTGAGCTTGGAGACAAGGTGGAGGAACTGGGACAATCCAACAAGGACAGAGATAAACTAACAAGAAGGTGCAGTGGGAATTCCATACATGACACCCTGACAAGACCAGTTTTGCTCATTATGTGGACAGGAGAAGAATCACATTCTAAAGGCATAGGAAACATTTCCAAAAGAATCTTGACTGAAGATTTCCCAGAGTTAGGAAACAAGATGCTAATCCAGGAGGAGGCATTTAGAACACCAAATAGTCAAAACCAGAAAAGCAAAACAAAACACAGGAAAAAAAAAAACAAAAAAAACCTCTCTGGTCATGTTATAATTAAAACAGTAAATACACAAAACAGAGTGAGTCCTTTAAAAGCAGCAAGAGATAAACAGCATGCCATAATAAAGACATTGTTGTCACAATTAGATTATTCAACTGAGACATTAAAAGCCTGGAATGGCATATATCAAGTTCTGAAAGATAACAGCTGTCAGCCCAGAATATTATACCCAGCAAAACTATCTGTCATAATTGAAGGGAAAATTAAAAGAAAAACTTTCAATGGCAAAAATAGACTAAAGGAATTTATGAGCACTAAGCCATCTCTGCAGAAGATACTTATAGGCACTTTTCTGACTAAAGAGAAAACTAAATCCAACCATAAGGCCACAGAAAAGAGTAAACCATGCTAGAATAATACTAAGCAAGAGAAGAAGAGAAAAAAAAAAAGACTACAAAGTCAATAAAACAGCAGAAATCAATATATAAATTTTAAAAATAACCCTGAGTAGTAATGGCTCAATTAGCCAATCGAAAGATGCCGACGAGAAGATTGGATCAAAAAGAATGAGCCACTTACTTGTTGTCTGCAAGAAACATATCATGTCACAGAAGACAGATACTATCAGGAAGAAAGGATGGAAAAGGGTATTCCAAGCAAATGGACCTTGGAAAAAAGCAGGTATAAAGTGAAATTTGTGGGGAAATGGATGGAATTAAAAAATATTATGCTGAGGTAATCTAGATCCAGGAAAACAAATATCCCATGTTCTCTCATATGTGGATCCTAGTTTTGAATTTTAGAATTGTGGCACACGCCCTTAATCTCAGCACCCAGGAGGCAGAGGTAGGCAGAGCTCGGTGAGTTTGAGGCCAGCCTGGTCTAGGGTTGCACAGAGAAACCTTGTCTCAAAAAAGAAGAAAGAAAGAAAGAAAGAAAGAAAGAAAGAAAGAAAGAAAGAAAGAAAGAAAGGAAGGAAGGAAGGAAGGAAGGAAGGAAGGAAGGAAGGAAGGAAGGAAGGAAGGAAGGAAGGAAGGAAGGAAGGAAGGAAGGAAAAAATATGTGTTTAGTTTGGAGTGAGGTAAATTGTGTGTTTAGTTTAGAGTATAGGTAGAGCTCAGAGAGTTAGAAACGGCCTGTGAGGAGGAGAAGGGAAGATGTTTGAAGAGATGAGAGAATAGTAGAACACATGTGCTATGAAAGGAGAGGGAGCAGACTTTGGGACACAGCTGGAGGTTTAAGCTGCGGGGGAGGTAGCGGGACATGGGAAAGGAGGGATTAGAAACAGGTCAACCGAACCTAAGATGTGTGAAAACCTACTATTTTATAAGCTGCCTTTAAAATATAATTTTTCTAAAAAGGAGATTGAAGAGTTATCCTGAGTGGATAAATTGTTCTTCCCCTAGAAAACTTGGGTTATTAAATGAAAATCTCACTGCCAGGTGTGAAGTGCCTTCCACATTCATCAGAAAGATCTCAGAGGCCCCCAAAAACAAAAGTTATTGTCGATACCCACAAGAGCTAGACAGTAAGACCATATTGCTGAAGACATAAAGTGGTGATATATTGTGTACCCTAATAAAATTTGCCTAAAGATCAGAGAGACAAAGGAACAAGCCACTGCCACGTCTTACCTCTAGGACTCCTCAGCCTGAAAAGGCCTTAGTTCCTGTCTCCTCATGCCTTATATACCTTTCTATGTCCAACCATTAAGGTGTGTGTGCTTCCCAAGTACTGGGATTAAAGGTGTGTGCCACCACTTCCTGGCTCTGTTCCTCTCCTAGACTGGATCAATCTCATGTAGCCCATTGTGGCCCGGAACTCACAGAGATCCAGTGGGATCTCTGCCTCCCCAGTGCTAGGATTAAAGATGTGTGCCACCACTGCCTGACCTCTATGTTTAATCTGGTGGCTTGTTCTGTTCTCTAATCTTCAGGCAAATTTTATTAGGGTACACAATACATCACCACAACACAACACACTTTGGTAGCGGAACGTAGAAAACTCTAGCTGGAACTGACCTGAGAATTTTCTTCAGGCTGGTTAGATTTCATAGTGTCAGAGTGCTCTGCAGGCAGGCCACTGGGGTAGAAAAACCATCAGTGGTATCACCCAGCCGTGAAAACTGTATGCTGCAGTACCAAACCCTACCATGATGGATGTAACCTTGAACTGTGAGCTGAAACAAACTTTTTCTTCCTTAAAAAAGGAGAGAGGGAGAAAGGGAAGGAGGGAGGGAGGAAGGAGGGAGAAAGGGAGGGAGGAGGGAGGAAGGGAAAGAGAGAGGAGGGAGGGAGGGAGAGAAGAGGGAGGGAGGAAGGAAGGGAGGGAGGGAGGGAGGGAAGGAGGGAGGGAGGGAGGGAGGGAGGGAGGAGGGAGAAAGGGAGGGAGGGAGGGAGGGAGGGAGGGAGGGAGGAAGGGAGGGAGAGAGGAGGGAGAAAGGGAGGGAGGGAGGGAGGGAGGGAGGGAGGGAGGGAGGGAGGGAGGGAAAGAAGGAATACAAAGAAAGGGCTTTTCAGCAAATATCAAATCCAGGCACACTGGTAAAAAGGGATGACCCAAGCAGGAACTTAAAAGTTTTTCCCAAGACCTTCCTAAGAAATGCCAAGGACTATGTTCTATCAAACAGTAGAGCTTCCAGAGGTTTACCAAAAAATCAAACTAGAGAGGAGCTTTTCTGGAAGGACTTGCAGGTACAGACTTTGTCTAATGGAGTCGGTCTCAACATTCATAGGAAATTATAGAGTTTTTAGGAAGAACGTATCATCGAAAGTATCATCTGCTTAGACTGAAGTAGCAGATAGAACTCAAGAGCAACATGGCCTCCGCACTCTCAAACTTGCGCAGAACAGAGCTAGGCTGAGAGACATGCATGATTGCACACGCACACTCACCATCCTGAGAGTGGATGAGAATGACTTTCAGAATGGAACCAAAGCCCGGAAGGTGGAGCCAAGGTCTATGGAACTCAGGCCCGGGACTGAGTAAACTTGAATCCAAAACAAGAGCCTCCCATTATATATGTTCAACTACACAGCTGCTCTGGACCAGTGACTCAGATGATTCCTTTCCTCCTCTCTCTGTCTTGACCTGTCCATCACTGTCTATCAGGTGTCTGTGGAGGGGAAGAATAACTCTCCTCTTTAGTTCTCTTATTGGAACTTGGACAGACTGTACTTTAAAGAACTTTCCTCGAGAAAATGCATCATCAGTGAGACTAGACTTGGAAGATGATATTCTTGACTTTGAGCTGATGCCTTGAGGAACTTGACTTTGAGAGGCACTGAAGTGGGAAAATGTTTTGAGTGGTAGGATTGTGTCTCATTGGGGATCTGGAGGGTGGAATGATGACCGCCTTCAAAATGCTCATCATGGCTTTCATTTCCTATTCCATTTCCTTCCACACTAAAGGGCATTGTGGAAATTCTGATTATCACTCTGAGAGGCCTGCCATCACAGGATCAGCCCTGTGGGAAAGTCTCCATGGTAAGGGACTGAGGCTTCTGCCATGGTTGGTATCAGTTTGTCAGCTCTTCACTGAAACATTGAGAAATAAATCCTCCAGCCCCAGTCATGGCTTTTCTGTCCATGGCTATAATAAAGAATAACACCACCACCATGACCTAATCCTTCAGTGCTTATGTGTTCTAAAGGCAGATGAATCTACATTATAATGTCTAAAACATTCCACCCATGAAGGCCAACCATGAAAAGTTGCCATAGCATGGCCCATCAGAGGCCTAGAAAGCTGTGGCTTTAATATAGCTTTAGGTTGAAGGAGTGAGGGAAATGCCACAGATGATGTGGGAAAGCTATCACATGGACACAGGAAGATCTTAAAATGACACTAATACATGCACAATTTCTAATCTTTAGACTTTAAAAATAAATAAATAAATCAGTGGATCCCCAACACTGTGAAAAAGTAAAATAAAACAATCCTCAATGTGGAGAACTCAAGGAGAAAAAGAGAGAAGCCCAGGAGACAGGAAATGAAACCTGAATCTCTCCAGGATGCTCCAGCTAGTGCTTCCCAATGATAAAGTTGGGGTGAATAGGTGAGATGTGTGCACGCGGCAGAGGGAGGCAGATGGTGACTTTCAGAGGGAACTTCGCCATTGCTATTTCAACTCGCGACAGACATTGTAGGATTTCCTTTAAAAGGGAGTGAGGCACAGCAAGGCTGTTCTGCTGGGAATGTGGGTTAGCCCCAGCAAGGGTTCTGGGATGATGTGCTGTGCTGGGGGGGCGGGAGGGGACTTCACGTCACCAGCATTTTGGAGCAGAGAGTGCCTTCAGGGGAACACAGGGAGGAGGAGTCCACTCCTAGGGACTTGTGTGTCCCTCAGCCTACTCAATAGAAAACTAAGGGAAGAAGCTAAAAAAGGATTTTTCCAGGAAGGATTATGTGAGATTTTGTAGCCAAGTAGAGTGAATTTTTCTGTGATGTCTTACAAAATGCTCATACAGAAGTGAAGTAAGATCCAGAAAATATTGACTTAATCAAGACTGTAACCCAGAAGCTAGGAGGGAGAGTTTAAAATTAGAATTCCTGTCTTCTTTCCCTATATTTATTTGTTCAATAACAGAAGCTTTTTAATTAGCATAATGGATATTGCAATTATTTTTAATTGGTGAAGTGGGTAGCATCTAATATGTGGACTGGCCAGAAATGCAGCACATATATTTCCACCTTTACATGAGGAATGAGACTATAATATAGTAGGAATATAATTCATAATCTTACTCATCAACTCTTAGGTTCATATGATTGATCATCTAGCCTTAGCCTCTTAAGCAGCTGGGACCACAGGCATGCTCCATGCTCCTCCTGGGCAATCTAATGCTAAGTAACAAAGAATTCAAAAGCCCAGAAGCCTATGCTCTTAAGGGTGGTTCTCAGACTTTCTAATTCCATTGCACCTTAGTTTGCCCACTCATTAAGGATGCTGTCACCTGATCCAGTTGAATGAACCAAGCTTCCATCATGACTGTAACTTCACTAGGGGCAGATATTGTCATATTGGTGTTGGCTGAACCCTCCATACAGAGTACCTCCAAAGGCCCTAAGAGGCTAAAACGTGTGGGCCTTTCCAGACTAACATATCAGTTTGTCTGTCCATACGTGTACTTGCTAGTCACCATGTGCATGTGTCTCCTCATTCAGCCCAAACCTTGTTATCCTTGTATCGGATCCTACCTAGAAGACAGGTTGTGGGGATGAGGGGGAGGATCTGTTTATCACCTTCACTGGCTTCTGACTGCAGGGAGCTTTTAGTTGCATCAGAGAAGTTTGCAATGACGACTTGTCTCTGCTGGAGGGATGCTTAGTGGCAGCACCACTGTCTAGGCAGTTGTGTTGAGAAGGACCAGTGCAGCTGCAAAGGTGATTTACTGTACTGTTCTAGCACAGGAGGCCAGTCTCCCTGACATGGTGGTACCTAAATCCACCCATATAAGAATATTTTGGATGTTTCCAGAAATAACAGTGATCAATGAGGGACCCATGAGCCAGCTAAATACAAAGATAACTCTTGTAGGAGACTGTATTTATACTGAGTGATGTTCACAGAAAGCTGAAAATAAGGAGGACACCTACATTAGGAGGTATGGAAAGATGTTACTGGCAGGAGGACACCATCTTCTCAGAACTAGGGTCATGAGGGCAGAATGGTGCCCCACTTTCCTGGTAGGGAGTGGAAAGGGAAGCAGGAAGGGTCTGATAGTCTCCTTCTGTAGCATGCTGAGAGAGACAAACCTGTCTTCTCCAGTTCATCCTGGGAGAGGGACAAAAGAGAACAGGGGTTGACTGGCCCTCAGCCCCAAGTGGTAGGTCCTTGAGACTGTACACTGGGAAATTAATTCTGAGAAAGAGTAGGTCCATAAACACTGATGTGGTGAGGGAATGTGGCTTCCTTCCGGTGGGGAACAAGTCCGGTGCCTCACCTAAAGGTTCAGGCCGGAGAGACTGGATTCCTGAAGGGAGTGCAATTACTGTGGTGAAAAGCAAGCTTCCTCTTCCCACCTCCAACAGAGGAACTAGAAAACGCATGTCAGCATGGGTAGGGACAGCCCAAGAGCACATCGCTGCAGGCCTCAACCAGTTCCGGTATAGCTCCAGCTGTGCACACAGATTTGGGAGCTGAACAGTTATATCTCCAGAGTGGACACTCAACCCCAAGAGACAATATTGTAGCCTATGGCAGGGCAGCCACTCGGCACTGAGGTCCCATGGTGTGGAGTTCTCACTAGCAGATGATGAGGGGTTATGAAGCTGTGTTAAAGAGATTGGACAGCTCTACTCCACTCTTTCTGGCCCTAGACCACACAAACACACACACACACACACACACACACACACAATATATAATGTTGGTTAATATTTTTGGAGCAATAGGAAAAAGAGCTGAACGTTGGAACAATCATGACAAAGTGGGACAGCTACTTTCCTCCTGTGGGTGTCTGCTAGTCACACAGATGGTTCTGGAGCCCCTATAAATATGAAGCTCCTTTAGGGTACCTTAGAGATCTTAATGCTATGTATCATCAGACCATCAAAAAGGACAGGATTTGTGTTGCATTTGCCAAAGCTTCTTTATTGAATAATTTAGATCATTAACAAAGATAAATAAGATCCATTTTGTTCTTTAATATAATACATATATATGACTTAAAGTACACCTTCTTAAGGCAAAGAAATACAACCAAATGTTCCTACTACACTTAGAAATAAAAAGTATACATGACATGTGAAGTTACCACACCATTCACTTCAGTTCTGATCTGCGTGAATGAACCTCTTCAGGACACACAGACTTTGTCAGCAAGGGTGACAGCCACATGCACACATGTCTAGCTTCTCCACTCAGGGTTAGGTGTCTGCTATTGTTTTGAACGGGTAGTCCAAATGGAGCAAGAAGACATGTGGAGGACTTCTAATTTGAGAAACTGCAGACTTCAAGCTGCACAGACATGATCTGCATCTAGAAGCCAGCACTGAATGTGTCACTTATCTACTTTCCTGTGGCACTGGAGACACTTTGTCATTTGGAAAATAAATTTTCATCTCAAAAGGTCACGGAGGAGTTAATGTGCAGTTCAGTGGTACAGCATGTGCCTAGCATGTGAAAGGTCCTGGGGTTCATTTCTAGCATGAAAGAGGGAGAGAGGGAGGGAGGGAGGGAGGGAGGGAGGGAGGGAGGGAGGGAGGGAGGGAGGGAAAGGCAGGCAGACAGGCTGGCTGGCTCTTAGACAAATATCATAATGAAAAAGAGCGACTTAATCCTAACTAAAGAAAAGGAGAAATAAGTGAAGAAAAAAATTAAAAAGCAAACACAGTATCTGAGCTCTGGAGACACTGAACAGTGAGCTTCAGCCAGTGAGGCCCACAGGGATGGCAGAGCCTAGCCTAACCACTGCAGCCCACAGGCCCCTGCCTGCCTCCCCCTCTTGCTTCTGCTTTTATAAATAAATTTCCCAAATGAGCTGGCCCCCAGCCCAAACTAAACAAGCACATGTATGCACATTGGCACCCCATTGCCCTGGTGAGGGAATAATGGGGATCAGTAGGGTACAGGGGGAGGAGAAGGAATGAATTAAGAGCATAGTTTTCATTTCCTTAATATAAAATCCATATTTGGATTCCAAAGCAAGAAGAAAATTGACAATGTTAATTTCCATAATCACTCACATGTTCTTCAGAACATCAAAGTATACATGCCTATTTACATTCTTAAAGAAACAAAATAAATTAATATCACTTGGACAAAAAGCCACCACAAATAAACTAATGGGTCTCGGTGCATATGTGTTACCTAATTTAACCTGCAAAGCTTTGCCCTAAGCTATCTCAGCGAAGAATTTCTTCCAAAGGTTTTTATGGAGCAAATGGAGGCACAAGCCCTCTCCTACTTGTTCTTAAATATCAGCTGATTTTGGGTAAGTGTTGATGTCTTCCAAATTCCGAATATGGACTCACTTCAAAGTTATTTGTAGGCTGTCTCTCTCTGAACAGCAGGAAACGCCCGCTGCTGCCTTGTGACCCCATGTGCTCAAGAAAACAGCTTCTCCAAGCATCAGAGGGAGGTGAGCGAAGCCCTCCTGTTCATGAAGAGGATGGGAGACAGCCCCCTCAAAATCCTGATAGCCTCTTGGAAAAGTTGATGGAGAGCCAGACTCTACTTCTGAGTCCACACTGACATCTGGCTTGAGTCCCCAGCTTTGCGAAGCCTTTCCCACCACAGCTGACATCTAACCAGTTACAGGCTCTTACTGGAGCAGCCTCGTGTGGGTGTGGGTCAAGGGGACAGGCAAAGCCAGACTCACCATCTCCTGCACCACTCTAACTCAGTCTGTAATCATCAACTTGGTGACTGAACTTGGCTATAGAATGCTGCTGTTGTCATGGGACTACCCACCTTCCTATCCAAATGGCCAAGCCTAACTGCACATCCAAAAAGCCCCTCTCGGCAGCCTCCTTTCTAAACCTGAAAAACAAAAGCTAAAGAAATCATACCCATTAATTGTGGGGTCATTATGTAGATTCAGGTGGCCAGAAAATCATGCCTGCATGTGACCTAAGCTGTCCCTTTCACATGTGGCAGGACCAAGTATTTGCCAAGATGAGTTCGTACAAAAGCTGATGTCTTGCAGAAGATCTCTGTCCTCAGCTGGAGGAGAGTCCCATGCCTAGAACTGAAAATGCCCTTCCATTCAGGCTTTCCAACCAGACCCTTGTGTCCCATTTAGCATTTGAGTGAATGCCAGCCTGCTGTGGTCAAGGAGGATTAATGAATGCACTGGCTTGTATTTTTTCCACACTCAGTGGACAGTATCAGCTAAGCACAGCACAGTAATAGAACATTGATGTCAGAGCTCCCCCAACCTGTCCGTGTGTGTGTGTGTGTGTGTGTGTGTGTGTGTGTTTTCTTTTTAAAAAGAAGAGAAGAAGCAGAAGAAAAGGAGGGAGGGAGGGAGGGAGGAAGGAAGGAAAGAAGGAAGGAGGGAGGGAAGGAGAGAAGGAAGGAAGGAAGGAAGGAAGGAAGGAAGGAAGGAAGGAAGGAAGGAAAGAAAGAAAGAAAGAAAGAAAGAAAGAAAGAAAGAAAGAAAGAAAGAAAGAAAGAAAGAAAGAAAGAAAGAAAGAAAGAGTTTAAGCTTAATAGGGATATGAGAAACCAACCTTGGGTGAATGCACGGGCCGAAGGAAGACATGTCACAGCATGAGAACACTGGCTGAGAGGAGCAGATTTTTACAACTAGCACAACAAATAGTACTGGCCTTCACTGAACGGCACCTATTTCTCATTTACTTCAGAGTTGGGAACGCAAATACTATAAGGAGGCATTATTTATTGGTAGACAAATGTATGGCTGTGAGAGTTTAGTGATTAGCCATGTACCTTAAGTTGGCCCTCAATGACAGGGTCACTAGGTCATTCTTACCCATTGCAATGGTGACATCAAATTATGGCTAAAAATGGGGGCATCATTTTTGCTGAGCTAAACACAACAGCACTTTGGAAAGGAGAGGTTGAGTGTGCAGTGGGATTTCAGGGAGCTTTGCAAAGTTTTGTCTTCATACGGAAATACTGCCCATTTTGCTGTCTATAGCCCCAAAGCTTTCTATACCCTAAATGTCACCTACACTCATGCTCATGTTCCTTATGAAATATCTGACAGCAAATGGCCCATGAGCTAGGAAATAAGAAGTTTGCATCCAATGCCAGGCATGATGGTATGTACCTTTAATCCCACAACTCTGGAGTAGATACAAGTGGACAGCTATGAGTTTGAAGCCAGCCTAGTTAACATAGCAGGGTGCAGGCCAGCCAAGGCTACATAAGGAGACCCTGTCTCAAAAAAAAAAAAAAAAAAAAAAAAAAAAGTTTTCAACCAGAAATCAGTTTTGCCTTATCATCTCACAACTGTTGATGCCTGTGAGAATTTGCAAGTTGTGAATTTGAATAACTATGATTATTGGTCTTCTAAATGCTTCAGTTTACCCAGAAGCTGGAGAACCACTTTCTAGTCACCAGCACTGGACACCGAGCCTTGCCCTTCCCCAGGATGCACAGATCTATCTCCTACTGGTGACACCTAGGCCGTGAAGGAAGCTCTTGTCTTTTGAAGGTTGTCATTTTAAGGACTAACCACAAAGAGATATCCTTGCATCACCTCCCCAAACCACCATGTTTAATAGGAATGAACTTGCCCGTTAGACCAGAGCAAAGCGCACTCTGTGGAAAGGTGTGGTATGAATCTGAACATGGAATCAGGCACTGGGTAGAAACTGCTGCACTTGGGAGAGAGTTAAGAATACATGGAAGGTGCCATGTGTGAAGTCTCTTGCCATAGAGGCCTTACGTTCCAGCAAACTAATTATCTGTTGAATTCATCCCATTTCAGACCACATAGAAATGCAAATCAAAGTGTCCAAACCTTAGAATTTTCCTGGTGATGTAATTGCCCCCTTGAGGAGCACAGGGCAATGACTGGAAGGCATTTTCTCTCTCCAAATACATCCTCCAGAGTTTTAGATCTCAAGCACTGCCCTGGTAGTCTGAGAAATAGCCTAGCATACCCGCTGCCCCGCTAACATCCAAAACTAAAAACAAACATCGAAACACAAGAAGCCAAGAAGTCAGAGAAACAGCTTCCCCTCTGTGTACTAAGTGGGATGTGGGCATCTGCCTGAGCCCCTAGGGAATGGCCCTGGGTCACCCGCTGAGCACAGAAAAGCCTCTCCAAGTTCAAATTCAAGGCTGCCCGTGCTATGGCTGCCAGTCATCACAGGGGTCAAGGCACCAGAACTGCTGATTTTTCCAGAAGCCTTCTCAAAGCAGCAGCAACCGCAGCAGTTTTCCTGCAAAGCAAACAAAATACCAATCTTGTTAATTCAGCAGGACTTTAAAATTGTAATTAGTCGGTGGTGCCCCTTAGGAAAACCACAGATGATTTTTCATAATGTATGTGTGTATGTGTGTGAGACAGAAGGAAAACGTTTGACAGATTCCACCGCTCACCAGGACTGGTTGGTTTTTTTTTTTTTTTTTTAAGTCCCTTTGAGCATTTTAACATTATTCGCAATACTGAAAGACAAGGCCCTCTTTGTTTCATCTGAAGCTCGGCCTCTCCTAGGCCGTTGTCATCAGTCCACAGTCAACCTGATTTCAGCGTCAAAGTGAGAATTTGGGCTAGGCAGGGGATTCGGTCCCCCAGTATCTGTGGGGGGTGGTTCCACTGACCCTCCCACAGATGCCAGGATCCACAGAAGCTAAAATAAGGTAACATAAAATTTGTGTAAAACCCACATACCGCTTTTCACGTGTCTGAAATCATGTCTGGGTGACTAATAATGCCAGCAGTATAAGGCTTTGTGAATAATTATGTCTCATTGTTTAGGGAACAATGACGAGTTCCCCATTTTTTCCCTACAATTTTTTTCCTCTAAATATTTTCTGTCTACAGCTGAATGGATCCAAAGATAAGAGCTGCATGAAGATAAGAGCTGACCATATTCTCACTTCTGATTGAGATTTGTACATTGTTACGGCCCAGACTCCTTTCTAAGCAACATCTCAATTTTTATGCCTCATAGATGGGAGAAGACTTAAAGTTGGAAACAATGGACAGAAAGCTACCAGGCTGGTTCTAAGTGTTTTATTGGTGCATCTGGAAACCTCTAACAGATTGAAGGAGACTTATATTCCTCAATTTACATTGTGAATTGTGCCTTATTCATAGAACCTACATCTCTTTCTTTTCCACAAGAATAATCTTTAACCACCAAATTTTTTAAAATATTCATCTCAAACTTAGTTTCATGTATAAGATCTTCCCAAAGCCTCACTCATCTTCTCAAGTGGGTTTGCTCAGTGTTGATAGTTGCCTACATTCACACACACACACACACACACACACACACACACACACACACACACACACACACATTTGTGTGTGTGTGTGATAAAGAGAATTGGTGTCTCCTGTCACCCTAGGGCTCTGCATATACTGAGTGAGCACTCTGCCAGGGAGTTGTAGCCTCAGCTCTCTTTTATAATTTTAAAATTTGAGACAGGCTTTAGTAAGTTGTCTGGTCTGACTTTGAACTCATTCTGTAGGCCAGGCTGGTCTGGAGTTTGCCATCCTGAGTTAATACTTACATTTAGTTTTTAATTTAAAAATAGTGGCACATGCCTTCTTCGTCAGGGTTATTTAAAAGTCTTTCATTTATTTAGAAATCTATGAAGAGTCAAGGAGAAGGTTTGGGCTTTGTGTTTACAGGACCATGCTTGCTCGTCAGAAACTGTAAGGGCACTCAAGTGAGAGGAGGTGGAGGAAGGGAGCTCTTTTAGGCCCACAGGAGCCCTGGGCCTAAGCGACAGCACTCAGCCACAGCCAGCACTGGGAGCTGTGAACAGCCAGGGCTCCAGGCAAGCAGGAGACCCCATGCACATTAAGCATAAGGCTGGATTCTACCCCTACAATTGAGACTAAAAGGAGGAAAGCAAATAATGAAGCAGGAAGATCGTGTAGATCTGAAATCATTCCTGCTGGCCTGCAAGGAGCCTCGAAGGCCAAAGGGGCTAGAGGAACCCAGGGAAGAGAGGCAAGCAGCGCCAGACCGTCAGGAAGCCAACCTGTCTGAGCTCAGCAATTCCAGCTGAGCCTACCCAGCGATATGGGTATGGTGTGACCAGCTCCATGCTTCCGTTTCCGCCCCTACATGGGCTGCACTGTCTTCCATCACCCTGGGTTCAAAGTGACAGCTTTGGCATGGAAGGACTTCACCTCCTCCCACTGCCATTTCCTCTTCATTCTCCCCCCACAGACCCTGGCGACAGGCCCGCCTTGGGAATGCAACCTCCTGTCACCCAGAGCACTCATTCCCACCAGGCCTCAAGAGTGACTCCAGTGCTCTCTGTGGGAAGGTGGTTTGTGGCAAAGCCTGGGGGTTTGTGGTGGCTGGGGACAAAGCTGCTTCTAAAGGAAGGGGTGGGGGAGAAGGGAGATGGGGATTGGCCTGCTTGCCTGGAGCCCTGGCTGTTCACAGCTCCCAGTGCCGCCTGTGGCTGAGTGCTGTCGCTTAGGCCCAGGGCTCCTGTGGGCCTAAAAGAGCTCCCTTCCTCCACCTCCTCTCCCTTGAGTGCCCTTACAGTTTCTGACGAGCAAGCATGGTCCTGTAAACACAAAGCCCAAACCTTCTCCTTGACTCTTCATAGATTTCTAAATAAATGAAAGACTTTTAAATAACCCTGACGAAGAAGGCTACGTGCTTTCCAAACCCTGGTTTGAGCCTTTGACTATGATATACTGATTTATTTCCCTCTCCATCTTATTCTCTAAAAGATTCAAGGCCACTTAAAAGACTATATCCTGGCAGACAGACAAGCAGAAACCCTGGGCCCAGAAAAAGTACAGATCAGAATGAAAGATTAAAACCAGTTAGAGCTGGAGTTTATGGCTCAAGGTTAGAGCGCTTGCTTAGCATACATAAAGCTCTGGATTGGTCCCAGGCACCACAAGATGAAAAGGGAGGTGGGGGTGGGGGGAGAAAGACCAGTTGCCCGCTGCAAAAATGTAAGCCCTGTGCAGTTGTTAAAATTTAGTTGCAAGAATGACCATGGACTTTGTAAGATTAGGGAGGTAGCCCTTTCTAAGCGCTGAATGTCGGGATTTCTAAGTCTCTCTTGTGTTCTGTCTTCTCTAGAACATGCCTTGAATTTATTATTGGTATAAAAGAAGGCATGCCCCCCAAACTATCCCTTAACGATCCAAAGGAACTGAACATGGGGCAGAGAACCCATGCGTGAGTTTCTTGGGGTCAGAAGCACAGCCAGGGTCAGGGGCAGCTGCTGTGTTGTGGGTGTGGGTGTTAGCTTCTAGAATAATGGGGTATCTCACTCCACTGTTTGCAGGTAAAGTCTGCAAAGCCTTGGGTGAGCTCTTTCATTTTCCCAGGTATCACAACTATAAGGGTAACCTGAGACAATTTCTGTGCAAAGCCTGGAGCCCATTGAGCTAAGAAGTTTTAGGGCTCTGTCTGTGTTATCTCAGTGCGACCACTCTGCAAACTGGGGCAGTGGACTACCTACAATGCACACAATAGGGAACTGCACTTCTTCCCCATGACATGATAAAGCTGGAAAGAAGAAAACACAATAATCTGATTGGAGCTTTCTTCTACCCACCAGCCCAAACACGGCCTGCGTCACTCAATGTCTGTACAAGAAACACCCCATTTCTCTCCTACCCCATCCACGCAAGCAATACACAGACACCACTCAGCAAACAGTCCCAAGACCAGAGAAGTACATTTTCATGATGACTGGAATCTGGTTTTCCTGGGGTGCAAATCCCAGTTAGTTATCCCCAAGCAAATGTGTTCCCATGGCAGGAGGTGGGGGAAACTTGAGACCAACCTTTTGAATAAGCTTCTTCGTGAGTTATTTGGTCATGAGGTTCTGAGCACCAGAGTTAGAGTTCTTCTAGGGAAACAGAGACAGTGGGGGAAGGATTAGAACAGGTTTAATCAGGTTCTGACTTACAATAGGACAGCATGTGAAGAACTGATAATTTACTACTGGGTTTGTGGTGATCTTCTAGAGACATCCAAGAGGATAAAATTGTCAGCAGCCTTCTGATAGACATACCCATTCCCCCTCCCTTGTACTGTGACATCCTGTCATCGATTCCCTTCCCTCCACCGAAGCCACGTCAACCCACTTCCTCCCTCACTGTATCTAAGTTGCAAATGTATATTTGCTCAAAGCCCACTGTGGCAAAGCAAAAGAGCCAGTACTCACGACACTGGGACTATGACTGCTAAAGGGCATGGCTGCTTCCGGTCAGTGTAGTTAAGGGGCATGGGAAGATTTAAGAAGACAGACAAGGTCTCAGATGGGGATCCTACAGCCATTGTAAAGGAGGTGGCATTGAACATCAGCTTTAGTCAACAGGATTCTAGGTGATAAAGAGCAATTGAGACAGGACTAGAGTTTAGGATGTATTAGAATAGCTGAGGCTGCTGGTCTGGTGTCTTGGTGTGAACAGTGGGAGATGTCCGAAGACTTTCTGATTGGGGATTGTCATGACACAGTTTGGATTTTAGCTGTCCCACCCTCAAGCCCATGTGCTAAATAAAAGGTTAATCTCCAGCCTGTGGTGCTACTTGGAGGTGGTGGAACCTCTAAAAGGTCCCTGGGGGCATGACCTTGATGGGGGCAATAGGACCCAAGCCTGTTCTCGCTGTTTTTCTCTTCTTGGCCACAGCGAACTGTCTTGTTCTACATCTCCACGGGAGCAATAGTAATGAGATTATTATTGTGATGTAAAATAAGAAAACTTAGCACAAGAACTTCATCATCTTGTATATTTGTTATAGTGATGAAAAGATGACTAACAGAGACATTGGAAGTAAGGAAATCCTTTGGTAGAGTATGAATGGCAGTGAGTATTGGCCTACAGTCTGTTTTTGTTCACTGGGAGAAGAGCAGGCACAAAGTGGGCAGTCCTGAAAACAGGAAGAAAGAGAGAAGGAAGTTTTGTTCCAGGAGAAAGGAAGCTACATCATCCTTGCTCACATTTCTTTCTTCTGGCTCCAGAGCACTGAGGAATTTTGTAGGAGGTACCTACTGAGTTCTGATAGATGAGAGGGTTGTTTCTGATGAGGATGTGTGGTGTATTGTTGGGGATATAAGACAGAGCAGTGTGTCCCTTAAAGTCTAAGACAGAAAGCAGAGAATTCCCAAGCTTTAATTTCTAAGAGAGGAAAAACAAGCTTCTTAAGAGAAGATGGGTATGTTTCAACTGATCAAAAGCTAGTTAAGAGCTTTCAAACATAAAACAATTAAAATAGATAAATAAGAAAACATAAAATACTTTAAAATAAAAGTTAGGTCAAATGGTAGTTTGGGATCAGAATTAATATTTTAATACAATGTAAATTCTTATTTTAGAGAACATATAAGATACAGATTATTTCAAAAGTAAATCTGCAAAAGTTTAGTCTCAACACAGTTTAGTATCCCTAATCCAAAAATCTGAAATTTGAAATGCTTCAAAACCTAAAACTTTTTGAGTTCCAACATGGCTCTGTAAGTAGAAAAGGCCACACCTGACTTTCTGTGCTAACAGGCAAAATGCAGGGCACTGAAAACACTGTACACTACTTCCTGAAGACGGTATGCATAAGGTGTACATGAAACAAGGGAACTCCATGCTAAGATCGGGGGCCCATTCTTAAGATATCTCATTATTTATATGCAAATATTCCAAAATTTGAAGAGATCCAATATCTGAAATATTTCTGGTCCCAAGCATTGTAAGTAAGGGATGCTTAACCTGTATTTTATTGAAAAATAAAATGCACTGGTCGTATTTAGGCACCCGGGAACACCAAACATATATAGTACTAGACTGGGTCTGGAAATAAGCTCCAAGCCCCTCCCCATCCATCAGGAGCGTGATAAAGCTTTGCCCATACTCCAATGCTTCCCTGCCCCCACCTCAGTGTTCTCATCTACAAAGTGGGCAATAGTAATAATGCCAGGTTCATGAGGGCAGCATGAGGTTGCATGTGTTAATCTTTGTAAAGCAGTTAGAGTCAGTTCCACATAAGTATCACTTTAATAATGACTAGACTTATGCATGGAGATTTTAAAAATTATTTTCTTATGATATCAATTTGCTTCAGGTATTGCAGGTTGGGTGGGATAACAAAAAGCTGATTTTTGTAGTTGTGCTCACATGATTTAAAGTATTTTAAAACACTTTTTAGTCTGTATAATGTCATTAATTCCTTGCTGTGGTTTCTATATTGTCCTGACATGTCAAAGTGTATTTAGACTCCTGGTTAAAAATACATTGGTGGAAAGTGGGCTCAAAATAGGCTGGTCATCCTAATAAGCAGTTTATGCAGTCTGGGTGAGGTACTGGCTAGGTAATAAGTCTATTTTTATTTGGCATCAGTACCAATTATCAAGGAAAGGTATATTCAGACACAAATAAAACTCAGTACTGATGCTGAATTTAGATGTAGATTTAATTTCAATAAAAACTGGCTGTGGAAAAAGTGAGAACCTGGAGTAGAGTCATTCCAAGGTTTGCTGGTCAGAGAGAAGTTCCTTTCCAAACCCCAGGGAGTGGGGATGATGAAGAGAAGAGCAGGAATAAATGGAAGTGTGGAGAGTGTGTACTGTCCCAGGCTGGCACCAGCTACCCAACCAATGCACCCATCAGAGACATCCATATAAGCTGGAAGCTGAAGGTGGGGTTGCTAACTGTCTCCATGTTCCTCTATCCCAGTTAAGCCTAAGCGTCAAGTTACTTAATGCATCTGCTTTCGTGTTATCTCAAAAATCCATGGTTATTTGGGAGAAAAAAAGCAAATGAGGCAGAGAAACAGTCAGGAGGCTACTGTAGCAATTCAGGGAGCAGGTCCCAGGCCAGGGCAACATGGGATGGAGAGAGCTGGAGAGATTCCTAATTCAATTAGAACATACAAGGTATAGAACTTGGAGATTAATGAAATATGAGATGGGGGAACTGAGACAGGAAGGAAAAAGGAGATGCTCATGAGCTGATTGCTGCCATATAATGGATGTTCTTTGCTGGAAGAATAGTTGTTAGTGAAGTAAGATGAAGATGAGTTTGACGTAAGGTTAAGAAGACTCATGAATGCATGAAATCTCTACCAAAAAGAAGATGAGGGAGTCGGAATGCAAAAACTAAGGTGATGGGAGCAGAGAGAGATTTCACCCTAAGAGAAATTAGAATAGTATGGACTCAATTACCCTCAGTAAGTACTCTAATAAAAATCTCTTGAACATATGCTAAAACATATGCTCATACCAAAGCTGAGCATTAGAAGATCTGGTACCCAGAGGAGAATAAAGTATACAAGGTAAACAGAGAATTTAGAATTATGAATTTTGTTTTAGGGAGAGCATTCTCCTAAAAGTATATTAGCATATCTTCTCCAAACTGTTTTTATAAATCTCAGGCCATATATCTATATATGTGTGTGAGTCTGTGGTGCAATACATTTTACAACAGATACAATGATTTCATAATGCTAAAGACAATCTATGAAACATATATAAAATATAACATTAATGTCAATTAAAATACTTGAAGCAATTTATTTCTAGCACAAGATGTGAAACTGTGAGCAAAGACACTATGAGAAATCTCACTCAAGGCCGAGTTGACCGTAGAATTTGATGAAGCAGACAAACGGAAACAGGAAGCCGGGTCACCTGTGCACTCAGTCTGGAGTGGAGCCTGTGGTCTGACAGCCAGGGGTGCTTGAGAGCTTCGCTGGCACTTATCCTCCAGCTGAAGGGGAATTCAGAACAGGTTAGAGGAGCACGCCAAATGACGACCGCATCAGCAATCTACCTCTGGCTCTCGTCACAGGCTTTGGTAGAGTGGCTAACTCACACTGAAGCCTGTCTTCTGGAATTGTGTGGTATGAAAATGTTCAGAGGTGACTATCAGCTCTAACCGCAGAAACAACATTGGTAATAAAAAACAAGACAATGATCAAATTCTTATTAATAATTGAATACTTTTTCAAATATAAGTAACTATTCTGTGATATGACATCTGAGCTTTTTAAGTTGAACTCTTAATAGATCATTGAGAAATAAATGCATGTTTCCTAATTATAAGAATAAAATGCTACAGTAGTTCTCAATGAATACAGAAGCAGCTTGCATGGGAAATCTTTTGAATATGGCTTCTAACTTTTGAATGAAGGAATATTGGAGAGTTTAGAACAGGGAGAGTTATCATAATCATAATAGAATATATTAGATTACTTTATACAGAAACTATATTCTTTTGGAGATTAAAAAAAAGGTTTACAAATTTTCAAAAAAATAACATGAAGATTAATAAAGGTCATATTACATCCTAACTCTAAACTTTATAAACTCACTTGGTGTACTGATAAATATCACATTAAAATAACCTTTCAGATTAAAAACTATGAGTGCAACTTCTGAAAAACATCAAATAGTTTCGAGCAGTCATGAAGCTTCAGTATGGAGGATTACTTTATTAGATGCCAAATATTGAAGTGCAAGTCTTCACTTACAATGAAGTTATTGAGGAAAAATCACTGTTACAGGACCCTGAACATGCAGAAGTTATTAAAAACGCCTCAGCTCCACCAACCTCACATGGTTCTATTTAGGATCCTAAGGATTTTGCTATTGGGTCCCTTGACCACTCCAACAGGATCGTGCTGAAAGATGATTATTTCTGCACTCCAATGAAAAATGTTTGAAATCTATTAAGTTATTAAGACTGTACTCATAACTGACTTTTAATAATATTTCATGTTCATTTTTGTGCCCCGGATACTTATTTGAACTCAGTGATATTTGGCCTGAGCTTCATCCAAGTGTTGATTTGAAGACTAAGTTAGGTGCTCATGTGTCAAAATGTTATCTGATACTTCTTGGATACTAACGAGTCCCCAGACTGTGGGAGTAGGCAGGACTCAAGACGCCTGAGTCCAGAAAACCTGCTTCTGGATCTGTTCTGTACATGTGACTCCATTGCTCTCAACCTCATTTTCCTTACATGAAAATTTAGTGATTATCTCCACATAACTCAGGAGTATCCAGGAGTTAAAAACACACATAACACACACACACACACATACACACACACACACACACACACACACACACACACACACACACACAGTGCACAGTAAATGTAGAGTTCTTCATCCTCCAAAGTTTAAAAAAGCTGGCATTTTTACACCTCTATATTGCTTAGGATCCATAAATGTGGAACACTAACAACCTTGGCTGTTATTGTGCCTAAAAGTCAAGGACAAATAAATTAACTCTCTAAATTGCCCCTCCTCTCAGACTGATGCTTTTATTCAGCTAAGTCACTTCATTCTTTAGAGCAGTGGTTCTCAATCTGTGGGTCGCAACCCCTTTGGCAAACCTCTATCTCCAAAATTATTTACATTACAATTCATTAACAAAATTATTATTTGCATAATAACAAATAACAAAAGTAGCAAAATTACAGTTATGAAGTAGCAATGAGAATAATCTTATGGTTGGGGTCACTATAACATGAGGAGTTATATTAAAGGGTGAAGTCTCTGAAAAGATGATAGGACCCCACAACAATGATTTCATCAGGATTATGATAATGCCACCAATCTGACAAACACCACCTAAAGATCAGCTTTGGACTACAAACTGCTCAGGACAATTTCAAGATGGCTAGCTGAGATGATTCAACCTAACAGACTACTCTAACCAGAACTTGAGACAAGCCCTGCACTTTTCCA
The DNA here is from genome assembly GCF_049852395.1 of Peromyscus maniculatus bairdii. Taxonomy (NCBI): domain Eukaryota; kingdom Metazoa; phylum Chordata; class Mammalia; order Rodentia; family Cricetidae; genus Peromyscus; species Peromyscus maniculatus. The sequence goes on from NC_134856.1 coordinate 114,210,111, forward strand.
TTATGCAACTGGACAACAAATGATATAGCTACCTCTCCCAGGACTTGACAATTAACACAAAATTTTTCTTTTCAGGATCCCTTAAAGATGCCTTTGCCCCCAGAGAGCAGAAAGTAATTTTCAGAACACAATGCCCACATTGCCAAGAGGTGGGGTGGGTGGCTTTTGGCCTTTCAATGGGTTATAGATAATTGTCATTGTTTAGAATTGTTGGTTACAAGTTGTTAATTGTTAATAGTCAGGAAAAAAGCTAAAACAAAGGAGATTAAATTCAGGGTTTTTATTTAAAAAAAAAGAAAAAAGAATATATAGATATATAGAGAGATATGATAAAAGGTAGATTATTGAACCTACTCTGAAAAAAGATATAGAAATGATAGGATAAAAGGATAGATTATTGAATCTACTCTGAAAAGAAAAAAAAGAATATGGATATGAGATTAAAAAGGTAGATTATTAAATCTACTCTGGAAAGAAATAAACAGGAATATATGAGATAAAAAGGTAGATTATTGAATCTACTTTTAAAAAGCAACTACTAGTTTTAAATATTTACATTGGATTGGATTTTTGTATATTATAAACAAATTTTGTATATTGATACAAAGTTGAGATTAATTTTGTTAGAAAATACTGTACATATACTTCTAATCTTGTTCAAGGTATTGTGCCTATACAGTTCATTTAACAATGTAATGCAAATTGCTAGTCCTCTAAAGTTATTATTACCAACTAATTAAGAAATAAAGAAATGCAAGTTAGTAGTTAGTCATTACAATCAAACTTGTAAGTCATATTAGGTATGTTTTTAAGGTCAAACAGAAACATATTTTAGATAGGCAGGTCATCTTCAAACACTTCAGAGATCTACAGAATATGGCATTTATGATGTTTTAATAAAATAGATTTTTTTATGACTAAGAGACATGTCTACTCCTGACAGCACCAATATACTTCAGAGAAGATGATGGGCATCAAAGAAACTCCATATAGAGTTTACTTTCTTTGTGGCAAAAGTTAGCCACTGGGCAAGAAAGTGCCCTTACCTTAACTGCTGACAGTATGCTGTTCAAATGGACAAGCAGGACACACACACACAAAAAGGCTGCCAAACCTTGCCAAGACAAGATAGCAAAGCCCTTTAGAAAATCCTGCCTCACAGATGAATCCATCAGATATGCTAGGCTTATAGGCTCAAGATGGATGCCTCAATGTTGCAGAGGAACCTTGGGTGACAGCCAGCCAGCTGTTTCTGTCATTTCTCACATTTTTTGGAAATTGCTTGCTTGCATTTCCTGATTACTTAGGTATTATTATTTCCTTCTTGGGTCTCTGAGGTAGTTGAAGACTAGATCATTATAGTTATAGTTTTCCTTGTTAACAAACTCAGAAAAGAAACTCACTAAAAAGGTGTAAAGTATATAAGTTTGAAAGACATCAAAAGATAGTATCCGGTTGGGAATACAAGTTAGGATAGAACCTGAATTAGGTACAACATTTTGGACTCACCAAAATAGGATATATAATGGAGTATTTTCTCTTAATCTGTCAAATGTTAATGGACTGGACATTGTTAATTTAATGATTGACTGTATATATTGTATATACTTATTGTACATAGTTTTTCTTATATTAGTTATAATCTTCTTTTATTATTTTAGACAAAAAAGGGGGAAATGTGGTGATATATTGTATATCCTAATAAAATTTGCCTGAAGATCAGAGAACAGAACAAGCCACTAGATTAAACATAGAGGCCAGGCAGTGGTGGCACACACCTTTAATCCTAGCACTTGGGAGGCAGAAATCTGTCTGAATCTCTGTAAGTTCAAAGCCTTCCTGGAGTATATGAGATTGACTCAGGCTAGGAAAGAAAACAGAGCCAAGCAGGGGTGGCACACAGCTTTAATCCCAGTACTGGGAATCACATGCCTTTAATCCCAGCACTAGGAAAGTTGAGACAGGAAATTATATGGCTGGGTGGAGAAAGGTATGTAAGGTGTGAGGAGACAAGAACAACAGACTTTTTCGACTTGAGTCTTTCGGGTGAAGACTCAGAGGATTTCAGTCAGAGAATTCATGGAGTTGGTGAGGTGACAAGTGGCAGTGGCTTGTTCCTTTGTCTCTCTGATCTTTCAGCATTTACCCCAATATGTGGCTCAGGGTTTTTAATTAAAAGACCTTTTAAAATTTGAGCAACAAAAGTTGCTGCATTAGAAAGGTTGAGAACCACTGCTCCAGAGACTCAGAACTGGCCTCATTATTTTATCAACTGGTTTGTATCATTTCTTTCTAAGAAGACCAATCTTGCCAGACATGATGGTGCATGCCTTTAATCTCAGCACCTGGAAGATAGATGCAGGCAGATCTTTATGAGTTTGAAGCCAGCCTGCTGTACAAACTGAGTTCCAGGCCAGCCTTGGAATATTTCCTAGCAATAGATGGCCAGTTAAGTGCTTAAGTGAAAAAATCCCTCACCTAACACCATTAGCCATTACCTAGGTTGTTTCTCCTACTCTCCATAAGATCCTCGTCCCTATTCCTTCACAATCATGTTTACTAGTGGGCCTAAATGCTACAAGGACACTAAAGCAGCTGTTATTGGCTCTGAAGAGTTTAAATGTGATCTATTGTCATATAATTCATATGTAAAGCCATCTAAAGTGACCTTCTCATTCTGTCACTCTAAACTCAAGCCCCTATACTTTAATATCATACTCGTTCGTCCACTAAAATTTAAATTAATTTTTTTGCATGAGAGGAAAAGATAAAGCTATATGACAGCCTAGAGTGTAAGCTTGGAGGAAGATCAACTCATATTTAGTGTCATTTCTGCCCCTTCCTAGCAGTGTTATCATAGAGTAACTACATACTGTCTCATCATAAAGTAGTCACAATAGAAACTTCTCCCTCTGGAAATTAAGAGCTGTGGTTAAAAGAAATAATGTCCAAAAACACAGATGACACTGTCTGGCCTATAACTGTTGATAGACATGAAAGGGATCAACGGTAGGTCACCTGAGGTCGACCAGAAGGGCTTGACTGACGGAACTTGATTACAAAAGTCAGAAAGAGACAAAATTTTCAGTCCCATCCAGCCTCATGACTGAAACAGTCCTAGTCACTAACAGATTGGGTCAAGGATTCAAACCTCATTGCATTCAGAGTCTGCACAGGCATTATGGATGTCACTGAGAGGATGGAATCTACTAACTCCATGGTTCACTCTACACCTAATCATCCCTACTCCTCCTACAACACGAGATGAACTTGGCTTACCTCTTCTCCTTAATTAGGAGCTTAGAGATGAACTCCTTGGCCTCCTCTGAGATGTCCTGAAATTCTTCATCTTCTAAGTCCCACCTGCATGCCAGGATATTGGTCAGCGTCTCTGCATCATTATCGCCCAAAAAAGGGGATAAGCCACTGAGTCTACAAGACACAGAATTCAGGGTAAGTATTTTTTAAAACAGTCTTTGAATCTCTTATAGATAGGATACATTTTAGTTTTTCCATTTAAAAATAAAAGCAGGAAAATATCAATAAACTATAAGTATATAATACGTCATTGCAGCCAGGACCATGCCTATGTCTCTCATCCAAACTACCAGTTAAGCGACTGCAGCATTGAAGGTTATAGCTATACTTTAAAGCTCAAAATAAAACAAGATTTTTTTTCAAGTATTTTACAGCTGGCAAGACAAGGTACTGTCACATACTCAGAAGGTAAACCCCAGAATATCATTGCTGAGGTGCAATCCAAGCAGATCAGTGTACACTGACCCAAAGAGATCAATAACTAGGATTTTTATAAAACAAACAAACAAACAAGCAAGCAAGCAAACAAACAAACAGTGTTTAGGGCTCTTGGTAACCTGGGACTCAAAGGGACCTGTGAAGAAGACATTCATGTCTTTTTTTTTTTCTTTCAGATACAGTGGGGAAAGGAATTCACTCCTTTCACTTGTAAGACTCAACAGAACCTAAGCAATAGGAGATGGCACTATGTTATTCTAGAAGACCTGGGTCAAGGCTTTGATTCTAGTGAGGCTTCCTAGAATATTCACAGATTACAGGAAGAGTGTGTGAGAGATGGAAGAGGTGCTCACAGCATGTATGTGATGACGCCCACACTCCACATATCCGTAGGAAAGGAAACAAAATCATAGTTCACAACTTCAGGGGCAAGAAATTCTGGGGTTCCAAAATTCACCTTCAGCTTCTCTCTGGGTTTGTATCTGAAATTGAGGAACAAGAAGGGAGGGGGGCCATGTCAATCCAAAATCAAAACTAATGAACTTCATTGAAAACAGACACCATCTATAAGGCCAAACCACCTTCAGTTATGCAGCAAATAAAAATAAATTAACTTTTGCCAGAAATTGCCTATCTGTGGTAGTGTCAAAAACTGACTGATATTCCAGGGGTTCAAAAGTAAAAATAAATCCTATAAAACCTTAATATTCTGAAACTGTTGTAAGAAAACCCTCTCTGAATAACTGGAACATCTGAATAGGGTCGTGACAAATACCCTGATACAGTCCCTTCACATGCACATAGCCAGAACAACCCCTTCCAAACTGACAAGATGCTGTAATAATCCACAGCATCTGTTTTCTGTGTATTAGTGTGCTGAGCTGTTAATACACCCATATAAACTATTTGTTTCCCTAAGAAATCAGAACCCTCTATGCCTTGTTTAAACTACTAACATTTTAAAGTAAATATTCTCTTTATAAATGGAATATAAAAATTATGATAAACACAAATTCTAAACTAATTTATTATAAGTTAATAAACTTCACTGGACTAAGTTTCTACTTTTCATTTTCCATTACCTGTGTTATAGAAACTTCTCAATGTTCAAATCTTAACTTTAACAGGGTTAGGGTAAAAGTAATTTTCATTAAATTAACTCTCAATGAAGGCATGAGATCTGGGGCATGTCAGATAGTCTTTGTAAAGAATGAAGCTCCCATCCCGTACCTCTATCCCTGTACTTACATCTAAATGGACATACCTTCTGGCCAATCCAAAATCAATAATTTTTATTTGCTTAGCATCCCGATTCACACACAGGATGTTCTCAGGCTGCCAGAGAAAGAGACACATTAGCAATGAAAACAACCATCTTTCACTCAAATTGTCCTTGAACCACAACTAAAAATACAAGATGCTCAGGAAAAACATATCAGGCCTTTCACTTGGGGGCTGGCTTGTCTGTGTGGGTATTTTCTTCTCTAATTATGTGGTGGATGAGGTTGTGGGTAGCCTGCCAACCTTGCATTACCCTGCCTGTCCCTCTTCATGGTTTTAGGGATTGCCATAATGCATGAGTTCAGGCATGGGCCTTCTAGAGGAGAGACAGAGAGGGGAGGCTGTTCCAGCACTTTCCAAACTGGCTGGTGGAGGCCAGCTCAGAATTGACAGAGCCCTCCTCCTGTTAAAGTATTAAGTATATTTCCTTCTTGGAGGAATATTTCCCTCAAGATTTACGAGTTCCAAGAGAAATGGCCTGATTCACTTAAACAACCACGCTGAATACGCAATACAGTGCGAACATTTTTGACCTCCAGACTTTTCCCGTGTGCTTTGTCTATGGGAAAGTCGCATGCTAAAGGGAGGCTTTTGTCTCCTACTCATTCTTCATCTCCAAAATTGCAAGGTTTTGCTGAGCTCGGTTTCAGTGCTTAAAATCCTTGACTAAGTGTTCCCTTGGAGTTAGATGCTTGTAAAACTTGGCCTGCTAATCTGACAGGCTTGGGGGAGGGGAACAAAGTCAAGCTATAGCACTACTTCTCGGTGTCCCTGGAATGTCCTGCTGATGTAGCTATATTTATTGGGATAGAAAACCTTAAGTCTGGGAAAAATAAGTAATTTCATTTAAAGCCAAGGTCATCCATTAAAAAAAAAGAAATAGCATTTTCAAAGAAGAGCCAAGAACTCTTAAATTCTAATTTCAACTCCACTAAGAGCTGGGCATAGCGAAGTTGCCAGGTACCCAGGATTCCATCCCCATCTTTTATATGGACCACACCTCCTTCCACATCCTGTCTGGTGGAAAGGAGGTCCAAGAGAGGCAGAAACCCAGACACACTTCGTGAAATGATGTAGTATCTTCATATCAATATCTAATCGCCCATTTGGTTGTGTATAATATCTTTGGAAGCCCTTTCCTAAAATGTCTCTAAAACAGATGTCTGAGAATAAAAGCCACTTTACACAGAGGTGGGTGCTGTACTAGAGCATTTGGAGTCATGCTTAAATAATGGGTTGAACAAGTAAAGGCTGTCCTATTATCAAAGAATACCATTGTATCCTGAAAATTCTTTTGCAGAATATAAACAGAGGACACTTCAAAAAAAATTCTATGATACTAAAACTAAGACTGCCCATCATCTAAGATTTTCAGAAAATAAAATGATGAAAAAGAATACTTTAGAGTCACCTCTTGACTCCCTGCAGTGATGCACACTCAATGTCACCAGTCTTTTGTCTTCCAAGGAGCTCTCTGAAAAAAAATCTGGTCCTTCGTGACCCATCCAGCTGTCACCTTTATTATTATCTTTATATATAAGCCATAACTAAAACTGCCCATTGCAAGTCTTCAATCAGTGTTACAAAGCCACAGACGGAATCATTTGACTTATGATACGTCAGCTCCTGGCTCCAGCTGCCAATCAAATCTCTTTAGGGATATCTGTAGAATATCTACAGTGAACAAAAGTGCTCCTTGAAAATGCGCGTTATCATATTCAGTCCGTGGCCAAGGACTTTGCTAATGATTTTTAACCTCTGACTTGGTCGTTTTATGTCCCACTTCCCCCCCTTCCTCCTCCTGTGCAACAGTGAATGGGAAAGGCAAGGCACATAAATCAAGACAGCAAGGGAAGCCAAGTTGTAGGAAGAGAGGCCCATGGAAACCTATTTAAGGAGGCCAGATTTATTCAGCTGTACCTTCCCTGGAGACTTACAATATATGGTATGTTACATAGAATACACAATTTATCTCACTGTCATGCTGTGCAAACAGGGAAATGAGGAAATGATCAAGCCACACAAGAAGATGCACTTTATGATAGTAACTCTAACGTAGACTGGATCAGGCTTATTAGGTAGGGTCCAGTCTTTCGTTGGTCTTATCTCATGTGATGGGCAGTCCAGTTCTGGAGACTTCATAATGAGAGAGAGAGATAAAGAGGAGGAAGGAAATGAACTGGATTCCCTCATGGCTTCTGCTCTGTGAACAAGTACCCTCGCTTCTCTTTGGCATTGCATCCCCACCCTCCAGCTGCCCTGCGTTCCGTTCTCCATGGCTTCTACTTGGTGTTTTAGCAAACCTACAGGAAAGCAAATCCCAAACCGGAGTTTCCTAGAAGAATTCAAGAGGCTACTGGGGATTCTTAAGAGCTGAAATGGTAACTATAACTTTGGAATTAAAGACCAAAATACTCTCACCATGTAATCTGATAGTAAGGAGATGGCAGGAATATTGTGGGAATGGTGCTGTCTTTAATTCTACACTTTTAGGGAAACGACCTCCTGTGTTGATTTAATAGAGACAATTTATAATAATCTCAACAAAAGATTCTAAAGATGGGCATGCAAATATTAGTCCCCGAAAGTGGTGACAGTTGTTAAGAATGAGATGAAAATCTGGATTTTGCTAGGTGGTGTGACATGAGTCTCTCCCACCAAATGAGGAGTCTGACTTTGATAGGATAGCTTGAGCTCAGAAGTTCATGGCTGGGCTAGGTAAAGAAGCAAGACACCTCTCAAAAAAAAAAAAAAAAAAAAGGAAAAAAATCCAGATTTTTATTAATTCCTGAAAACATGACCAGAGACAACACAACTTTCCAAGGTTGGTACATAATATTTCACAGGTCCCCTGACCATGGGGGAAGAGCTAAGGAGGCTTTGCATTTCACAGCATGAAAATCATGCCCTACCTTGAGATCCAAGTGGAGGATATACATCTGGTGCATGTACCTGATCCCCTCACAGATCTGCTTCATGAACAGGATGGTGTCCAGCTCTGTCAAGGTGCAGTTTTCATCAATGATGCGATCAAACAGCTCCCCACCCTCCACACTGCGGAGGGAAGAGGTGGAACTTTCAGTCCTGACTCCATGAACACCATGTGTTTTTCCTGTGCTAAGTTGCTGCCCAAGTTTTTCTAGCTCTCACAACAGGTGTTTCCTTGCCTTCTTTGCTGTATGGGTTACATGATGCTTATGGTGGACACCTTCAGTATACCTTATGTATAGACCTTCAGTGTCACACATCTGAAGTCCCAAAGTCCCTGTCATTGGTGGCTGAGTGCATGTGTAACACTTAACAGATAGTGGTGAAGAGAACCCAAGGACACACTGAGGTTGGATTCCAGTGTGAACAGAAAGTGAGTCAAGGTTTCACCTTTTGAGTTCTTAGATTAAGTGTAATGGCAAAGGGCTTCTATGTGGCCAGTGCTGGACACAGTAGTTTTCCAAATGCCTTATTCACCATGGCAAACAAAAGAAACTTTCAGTGTCTGTTAACTATTAGAACTGCTTGAGTTTTGTGGTAAGTGTGCTGGTGTAGGACTCTGTAGGACTTTGGATAAAAACCAGGGCATCACACATGCTAAGTAGACACTCTACCACCTGAGCTGATTGAGTTTTTACATAAGTGATTCTGAAATGAAGCTGTTTGGCCTAGCATCAGGGGCTTGGCATGTGTTTTGTGCTCTTGAATGCTTAACCACCCCTCATCCACAGCTTCATTTTGCTCGGTTTTAGCTACTCACGGTCACCTGTGATTGGTACAGTGCAAGATATTCTGAGATGGAGACTACAGTCACATAATTTTTGTTTGATGTATTGTTATAATCACTTTCTTTCACTATGAGCTGTTAACTGAGAAGTTAATCTTTACCATGGGCATTTAAGTGCCTGTAGGGTGAGTACCATTCCACTTTTAGGCATCCACTAAATGTTTTATTTAGAACATACTCCTGAGGGTAAGGGAAATCACTGTTGAAGGAGTCGAAGTTCACAAACCATGTTCCTCTAGGTTGCACAGGATAAAATCCAACCTTGATTTGGAACAACAGAACTGCATCTATTTTGATACAGGCTGCATCTGTTTTGTATTGCTGCACCTGATCTGTGAGTCATGCTGGGAGATTGCACTTAGAAACAGTTTCCCTTCCAACTCTGGCAAGATCTCGTGTCTCCTGCAACTCAGATCCAATGGTGCACTGCCCATGGTTCCGGCTGAGTCATGAGCACTGTGCAGAAGGTGTGTGAACATGGGTGGGAGGGAGAGGACACCTACTACTCCATGACGAGGATGATGTCATGCTTGGTCTCAAAGGCATCATAGAGCTGAATGAGGTTCACATGGTCCAGCTGGTTCATGATGCTAATCTCGTTCTTCACATCCTCCTGAGGAGAAGGAAAGAGTCAACTAGTGTGGTGGAGACTGGCCCAGAGGGAGAGGAGATGCACCTCCAATGGCCTTTACCTTGTCCTTTGCACCTCTAATCTTAATGATTTTAGCAGCCAGCTTCAGGCCCGTTGCTTTCTCTTCACACTTGTGAACCTGGCCGAAACGCCCCCTGCCAAAGAACAGACAGTTCAGTGAGGCACTGTCGTCTGCAGGGCCCCACATCAGTCCCTGCCAGGTGGACAGCACGAGTTCCCAGGCATTTGTCTCTTGAGTGAGCAAACTTGCAAGTGTGTCTCAGCATCAGGAACGGCATTGGCCAAGGTGAGTTCTGTGGATCACCTATATCCCCCTAGGAAGTTGTGTTTGTCTTTTGTTATTCCTCCAAGTCGGAAACACTGTCCACTACAGAGCTCTACTATGTGAAAGGAATGGGGGGGGCCTGAAAATCTTATGTCTTGAATTATACTCATGTCTGTCATCTTGACCTAAATCCTAGAAGTTAATTTGCCTCAGCGGTCTGCTAATACTTATTTCTGGTTAGGGCAGAGGAATACGGTCAGTGTCTCCTGTAGATGTACCCAAGGTTTCACTTGAATTTTGAATTAATGACAGTGTTTAAAACAGAGTGACATCTAAGTTGCATTTGTACATTATGGTGTTGAAGTAGTTGATTAGTTTTAAGCCATACTTCAATTTTGAAAGGTAATTTTGATCTATTTTGTCCATTATAAAATGAAATTTTTTTTTTTTTTTTTTTTTTTTTTGGTTTTTCGAGACAGGGTTTCTCTGCGTAGCTTTGTGCCTTTCCTGGAGCTCACTTGGTAGCCCAGGCTGGCCTCGAACTCACAGAGATCCGCCTGCCTCTGCCTCCCGAGTGCTGGGATTAAAGGCGTGCGCCACCACCGCCCGGCTAAAATGAAATTTTTAAAGAGGAATAATTAAACTTGAAAATTTTAATCAAGATTTTTTTTCTTTGAAGATGGTTAATTTTAGAATTTGAATTGTTAATATATCTCTGTGTGTTTTACTTAGATAAATATCTGATAGCCTTATCCTGTGTTTAAATGTTATTTGTTTAGCATAGACATTAAAAATAACTTCTGGGGCAAAAAGAATAGTTTCCTGGACCTTGCATCTGCCCTACGCAGGCAGGAAGGTGAAGTCCCGGAGTCTGCACTTTTAGCTGATTCATAAGCATACTAAAACTTGAAAAACGCTATTGTAGATACCATAGAATCTTTCTGAATGCATATGAATGTAGAAAATCGGAATTTGAAAGCATATGAACAATACAACCTGTGGGTCAGGTGTATAAAAAAATGTTCTAGAAACTGCATTTAAATAAAATAACAATAACATTGCACGTAGATACATAAAATCAAAAGTATATGTTGTGCCCAAAGAGACCCAATGAAGACATTTAGATTAGCTTAGATATCAGCTTAATACTTTAATAAGACAGTTGCTGCTATGCATATCATTTAAGTGTGTCCCCACAGGTTTAAGCGGTAGGAACCAAGTCATCAGAACGAAGGTGGTGTTGGTAGTTGTATAGAGCCTTTAAAAGTTGGGACCTGGTGGTAAGTAACTGTGTCATTAGAGGTCTTCAGAATGAATTGGTGTAGTTCTTATTGGGCCCTAATTAGTTCTCAAGAAAGAGTAGTTATAAAGCAAACCTTATCACCTTCCTTCTCTCTCTCCTCTCTCTCCCCCTTCTGTCTCTGTCTCCTCTCTTCCTCTCCCTCCTCCTTTCTAGCTCTCTCTCTCACTCTCCATGATGTGATCCACTATGATGTGATGCAGTCAAAGGATTTTTCACCACAGTCAAGTGGATACTGGTACCATGCTCCTGACTCTCCAGGACTGTAGATTAACTTAACCTATATCTATTATGCAGTACCCAGCCTCAGTAATTCAGTATAATAGGAAACAGAATACTAACACTTCTCACATAATCATATTCAGAAATGCACACACATAAGCAAGTTGATTTGCTTCCCTTAATGCTTATTTAATAAAGTAAGTCAGGACAAATATCTCTGCTCTGTGTATTGGTGGCTATCATGGAAGAAAGTGACAGGGAAGGTCCCTTAACAACACAGTAAACCAGAAAAGACCACATTCCTGTTCCCTGCAGATATGAGGGTGACCATGCTTGATGTGTACAGGAGTCGTAGCAGCCCAACCACCACAGAAGTAGGTGGATCTTGGAGAATTACTCTGTACTACTATAAATATTTATAAGTGGCTACTTCAATTCCAACATCCACTCTAGAGGCCCTCTGTGTTGGCACACATGAACACACATGTCACTGTGATTTTAAAAAAATGTCTTTTTCCATCATTAGCACTAATCTTAGAACTGTCTGGTCAGCAGTGATGTCCTCACTGTCTGTCTCCAATGATATATGTCCATGCTGAGGCTCTCACATGTCTCGTTCTGGAAGGACCTTGATACTGAGGCCACTTCATAGGATCCATGCTGGAACACCAAACTGGTATCCTCATGCTAGCTAAACACAGACATGAGGTATTGTGTTCATCAGATTCCCTTGTATGAATGGAATCCATGAGATAACCTAAAGGTTCAAGGTTGGTTTTGACTCAGGGTTTCAGAGGGTTCGGCCTATGGTCAACTGGCCCTGTTGCTTTGGGCATGGACAGCACAGCATATCATGGTGAGAGGAGAGCTGCTCACTCCATGGCAGCTGGGAAGCAAAGGGTAGGAGAGGATGAGAAGCCACTGAGGTTCCACTATTCCCTTCAAGGACATACTCCTAGTGACCTAATTTCATTCAGCTATGCTCCACCTCCTAAGGACTCCACCATCCCCCAATAATGCCGCCTAGTAGCTGAGCTCTTACACACATTGGGGGAGAGTCTTAACCTAAATGATGAGCCTGATATATAAATACCCTAATGCCACAGTGCAGGAGACAAACCTAGAAAAACAGCCAAGAATTCCATGGTATTTGGCCTGTTTCAGTATCTCCTCCAAGAAAAAGATAAGCTACTGCATAACTCCTTACCACTCATAGGCAACATGTGCTTGGTGGCCATGCCACATCTTGAAACAATGCACACCTAATTATGCTCCTCTAACCATTTTTGGTTTTGGGTGGGCACAGCATGGCCACCAATGTTGAGGGGAGTCCATAACAAGCAATATCAGACCTCAAATCCAACTATGCCCAAAGAGGCAGAGGAGAACTTTAAAAGGAGCCACTGACAAAACTTGTCCCCCAAAGCAGGACAAACCCTGGGAATTATTTCAAAGTTTCTTCTGCAAATAACTGTTCTCCTTCAGAGGTATAGTTGCTGGTTTGCCACTGAAGTCCCTGAAGACCCAAACACTTCAGTCTTACACTTGGGGTTCTGAATCCTCATTTCTCCCTCATTCTATCCCCACAGGCCCGGAGGGAATTCTCCAAGATCAGCTGCCAAGGAAGAAGTTCAGGTGTTTCTACATGGCAGAGGGCAAGGGAATATGGAATGGTAAGGAGAGGACAAGACTTTACAAAATTCACTGATTACCCCTTAGCATCCTGAGGCAACCACACTGAGGCATCATGCGTATCCTCCACGTGTTGGTTGCGTATATAATTGCTGTTTTCCACTACATTACATAAACGTGGGGATGGCAGTAAATCCTGTTAGGCAGGCTTTGAGTTACAGGAAGTCATTGGGAGATGGTGGCTGAAGCAGGAAAGGAAAAGGTCCCCCAGTGTAACCCTGCCCCAATGGACTCTAATCTTCCTTCTTTAACAGACAGTGCACCTAGATGACACTCAGATGAGTTCCTCAGTGAGGAAAGCAATCAACTGAAATGGAAACAGCAATGAAAGCTATAACAGCAGGAATGGAAAACCAGCAAGAGTGGTGGAAAGATGAAATCCACGCCCCTGGAAATACATAGATGGCATGCACTCCTGCATTTCACCTCCTAAGGGTTAAACCTGCCTTTGGACCTTCTTCTGCTGACTCATTGGGTTTTTCCTACTCTCGGATATTATGACATAGTAAATAAAACAGATGCTAAATGCAAAGTATAGCTACCATGTCAACCATCTGGGACAAGTGACAATTTTCAAAAAATGGTTAAAACCTCTTAAAATGTTTGTTTTTTAGTGTTTGCAGTTCTTGAGTCAGGACCAGAGAACATTTCTTAGGCCCTGCCTTGGGAAGATTCTCTACTTTTACTGAGACGTTGTTCAAACTGAGCCTCACTCACCCTCCTAGGATCTCAGATTTGCTCACGGTGAACAGACTGTCCACTGCAGAGTGTTTGGCCATTACGATCCGATGGTCAAATGGGGCTGCAGGAGCAGGGACATCATCTATAAGAGGAGAAGAAAAGGGCTGTCCATCAAGGAGTCTGACCTCCTTCCATCATCAAGCAGCACATCTCATAGTAAAAATCAGCTCATGCAAAACTGAAATATAATCCTGGCTTCTTCCCGATGAGCCTAATACACATTTCCATTTCACGTAGGAATGGTCTGTGACTCATGGCCATCTTATCAGGTGTCTCTGAGAGACAATGTTATTCACAAACTCTTTAGGGTAACTTCTAGACAATGCAAGGCAGAGGAAAGTCTGCCATCCCAAGACAATCAAACACTTTCAGGGCTAGAGCTGAAGCACAGTGGGAAAGTGCTTTCCTAGCATGGACGGGAGTCTTGGTTTGTCTCCAGCACATTTTTCTTAATGCTTGCAAGCCTGAAACCATTTTTCATTTAACCATGAGAAATTAATTGATTTGTCTTTTTGGAATCTGATCCTGTATTATCCATATTTTGACTAAAGCAGAGATAAAAAGAAGAAACATGAATTATTTCTTTGTGTCATTGAAATATTTGATGTTGTATACTACTGTGTAAAATGTTTTAGGCTTTATTTCAGAGTCATTTAAAGTACAGAGATGATTTTTTCATGGCTGAATGGAAATAAAACACCCAATAAAACTATGTAAGTTATATGCTAGCTATTCAATTTCTCCCATTTTCCACCTTCCATCTTATATATTTAAGTGATAGTCCACATCAGCATGAATCCTAACATGCAGAGCTACTCAATAATAATTCTCCTAATGGTCTTCATATTTTCCCATGGCCATTGCTGTCCATGAATTTGTTCATCTTCATTTACTTATTAAAACAGCTACTGTACACATAAAGCAAGGGTACAAAGAGAGGGGAGTGGAAACAGCTATGTTCTTTATTTTTTTATGTATTCATTTATTGGTTTATTTGAGACAGGGCTTCTCTGTGTAACCTTGACTGTCCTGGAACTCACTCTGTAGACAAGCTGACTCAAACTCAGAGATCTGCCTTTCTCTGCTCCTGAGTGCTGGGGTTAAAGGTGTGGGCCACCACCACTGACTGGCTCCAAAACAGCTATGATTTTTAAATTTGGCATTTTTCCAATATATATATTTCCTGATCATTTAGCTTGTTCTAGGTATACTATCAAATAGTAATATTAATTTTGTTTAATTAATTTAGCATTTTTATATTCAGATAACACAAATATCTTTGAATCTAATTTATGTAAATATTCACCTCTCATGTCATAAAAATACTTTGAAATAAAAAAGGAGAGATTTCTTCAGGAAGCATTCACTGCTTCAGATTTTGTTCAGGCTGGGTAAAAGTGCTTTGTGTGCAAGCCTAAAGACATGAGTTTGAATCCCTAGGACCTATGTAAAAAGTCTAGTATTGCGCCTGTAATCCCAATGTTGAGGCCACCAGCCTAGCTCCAGTCTCAAAGGAATATGGTGGAAAATGATAAAGCAGAACATTTGGTGTCCTCCTATGGCCTCCACACATGTACAGGTGTACACCCTGAGCACACATGTTTATCGGCATCACACATATACTATACACATATTCACACACACCTAAAATAAATAGTTGATAATAGAGAGATAAGTAGATAGGTAGGTAGGTAGATAGATAGATAGATAGATAGATAGATAGATAGATAGATAGATAGACAGACAGACAGACAGGACTGTTTCCTTTGCCTGCACAAAGAGTATTCAGGTTAAACACACTAATAGTATTAATATGGCATGTGTCTTCTTAAAGCTGTTAGGATAAGAGAAATTCATTTGGAATGCTTGCTGGGGACAGTTAGGAAGCTTTGAAAGTCCAGAACATAGAACATTTCCTACCCAGTGAGACTGCCAGGTCTTGCTGTCTAGAGGTGGTTTTTCCATCTTGAGGTCTATCATCCAGGCTCCTGGCTTGTCTGGTTTCCTCTGTTGTAACTGTGGGCTCTTCCCCCATACTCACTACATCCATTCTGCTCTTCTTCTTGTCCTCACTTAGGAAACACTCCTCTGCCACTCTGCGCTTACTGCTGCCCGCAGACTCTGTCTGTTCAGCATTCTGAAAAGTGGATCCTGTTACTGAATTTCCCAGGATTCCTGGCATGGAAATGGCCTTTATATTACTGATGCACCTGGAAAATAAAATCCATTTGCAACTCTCAATGTTTCAAGGAAAAAAAAATGTTCAGATTGTCAAAATTCTTAGGACTGGGACTTCCTTAGGATGGTGTTTGGCAAAGAGGATGCACTCTGTGACACAGAGGTGACCAGTCCAGCAGTTGAGGACATCAAATCTAAGTAGATTACTAGACACAGAGAGTCTTCCAAGGACCTCACTGTGAAACCAAAAGTGGTCATTTATGAAACCTAACTAGATTATCAGAAGAGATAAATTATAGGAAAGAAGCAGTAGCTCTTTAAAGATTGACAGCCACAGAAGAACCATCATTGGTGGAAGAATTGGCTTAATTGGCATATTTTAGCAGCTGCTGGTCTTCTTAAGCACAATTTGTCATGATGGACTTCAATAATGACTAGTGTTTAATATATAGGAATTAGATTTCTTCAAGATTAATTTAAAATGTACTACATTAAAGCTAAGAAACAATTATATCTTAAAGACCCCCAAAAGACATCAGAGGTGTTTGGATACCCTTTGCTCCAAACAAATACCATACTTAAGGCAGCCAACTTTAATTGGATACAAAAATTCCTGAATTTGTACATGACACTTCTTCATTTTAATTTTAATTAAGAAACTTAGTTATAATGAATTAGGTCAACTCCTTCAGATTTGGGTTTTTAATTTACAACTCAACATAATCATTATTTCTTAGCCTTAGAAAGGATATGTTTTCATTGCTAAACAATAAATCTTTTTACTTGTTCTTTAAGTAGTATTGATTATTGAAGATATCAAAATTCGTGATCTTAATGTTGGTGTTAAGACTTAGACACAATCAAATGGGGATCAGGGAGGAAGTGTAGACTTAGCTTGAACAAGGCTCTGAGCTCCATCCCCAGTGGAGGGAAGTAAAGAAAGAAGGAAAGGGAAAAGGAACTGAAAGGGGGAGGGAGGGATAGATGGATAGTTGGGGAGAGAGCCAGGGAGAGAGGGAGGGAGGCAGGGAGGAAATAACTGAAAATATTGGCAAGAAGAAAGAGGAATAGCAGAATAATAGGAAAATGTAGTCATGAAAAATCAATATAAGATAGGAGTGCATTCTAAACATTGCCTTTAAAAACATTTTCATTTTTCTTCCAAAATGGCCTCCCATACCACAGCACAAAGGCCTTCAGGAGACAGGAGCTGTGGATATGTAGAACTGTAACACTACCTTTTGTGGGATGGGCCGCCATTCATTTCATCCATGTGCTGATTTTCAGTTGAGTGTTTGCCCAGCACGGTTTCACTCCCAGCTATTGAAACTCTCTTCTCAGCTGCTAACCCTCTGGTATCTTCCGTAGAAGGAAGCTCATCTTTCCCTCCTTTGAAAGATGGACATCCATTTTTATCCTCAGTGTCTCGCTTATCTCCCAGGATGCTGCTTTCTTGTCTCTCCAGATTTTCTATGCATGGACCATCTTTTCCACCTGCATTCTCTCTTATCTCTGTGGAATTCCTTGGAACAAAGTCTGCCTCGTCTTGTCTTTCCTTATGACATATGGTATAACTCCTCTGGCCTTCAGAAGTGTTGGTCTTCTCAGCATTTTTCCTGTTGAGTTTGGTAACCTTTTCTTTCTCGGAGGAGAAGTGGTCTTTCTGGTCTGGTCTCTCTAGAAGCCACAGAACACAAAACATTTTAATGAAGAATTCACATGACCACTTTAATTTTGGCTTCATTCAATGGCATCTCTAGTTTGGCTTCTTTTTAACAACAGATTTAAGTTTTCAAAAGCAAGGCAGAATGAAATATGCCCCCTGACTGAAAACTGTGTGTCAAGATTTTCTTATCTATCGCTGGCAAGTCCAAAGCCAATCAGATAAAAATATCAAGAAAACAGCCCTCTTCCCCACAGGATTTAGGAATGTGTGATTTTCTCCAAATAAGAGAAACAGCAGAGTCTCTCCATAACCACTGAGTCTCCTAAGGATGTTGTTACCTGTGAGTGCTGATGTCTTTCCACCTTTGACAACTGTCCTTTCATTCAGCGCAGGGTTGGACCACACATTTTCCTCAGCCTGTGGGAATACAATCAAGCAATTAAGGTTACCTACAGTATACACACTGCTTAGCCTCAGCGCTACTGACATGGGCTATTCAATTCTTCATGTAAAGAGCATCACAGCATGACATGATGTTTAAGCATTATACCAGGCCTCTCCCCACCAGTGCCAGGAGAAGCCTGCCTTCCAGCTGTGATAACCAAAAAATGACTCCAGACATTTGAAATTTAATTTCTCAGTTTACAGTGCATAATACATTATTGCTGACTATATTTACCCTGCTGTGCAAAATAAAAATCTCAGCCCTATTCTTGTCTATCTGAAATGTTGCCAATTAAAAATAATGTTAGTAAAGCAAAATGTCTCCAAAGATTACTAAATTTCCTCAGAAGTAAGGGCAAAAATTGTCCCAAGCTGAAACTATTATACTATGTAATTCAAACATGGGGAAAGACACAGAAATTGATAGTCATATAACCTGAAAAATAGTCTGAACTAATGACACTCTGTATAGACAGCAATATCAAACAAAACAAAATGAGCTCTTTTCTCTTTTCTTTCTTCCTTCCTTCCTTCCTTCCTTCCTTCCTTCCTTCCTTCCTTCCTTCCTTCCTTCCTTCCTTCCTTCCTTCCTTCCTTCCTTTCTTTCTTTCTTTCTTTCTTTCTTTCTTTCTTTCTTTCTTCCTTTCTTTGACACGGTTTCTCTGTGTAGCTTTGGAGCCTGTTGTGAAACTCACTCTGCAGACCAGGCTGGCCTCAAACTCATAGAGATCTGCCTGCCTCTGCCTCCTGAGTGCTGGAACTAAAGGTGTACGCCACCACCGCTGGCTGAGCTCACTATTTTCCAACAAATTCTGTCATGGTGTGGAAGGTAACCCATCTGCAAGATCTCATTGATGGGTACGGCTAACTTGTAAGCTGCTCTTGACCTCCGTTTTAGTTGTTTTGATTTGGTTCACATATCAACTGAAGAAAAATCAGAGAACACATGTGAATGAGCTTTCTGAACTACCTGGAGGAGATGAAGGCAGTTAGCTTAACAACTGCTTCTTCCTTTCCCTAGAATGCCTTCCTCCCAAACAGTTACATGTTCGCACAATACTAGTTTCCCCAGATTAGCATAACAAACTCTTCATACACGGTGTGAAAGGTAAAGATTAGCTAGCCCACACAAATTCTAAGTTATACATTGTAAATTGATAAAGTCATATGAAGAAGCCACAGAAAAATCAGTCTCCCCACTCTTTGGAGCAGAACTCAAAGGGGTTTGCAAATATGAAGTATCACATAAGTGCACACTGTTGTGCCTAAGACAAATTGCAAATACCCTTATGAAAATGCTTCCTTTTTCCAGATGGGCGCCTCACCACACAGAGTCGCATGTATTACATCTATAGGAAGCCAAGGGTGGAGAGCAAAGCTATAGGAAGCCTCTCACTTTTATGTGCAAGTACAGAGATGGCAGTAAAGAATGTTCCATTTCCTTAGGCAAAGCCAGTTGCTACTTCTGCATGTGGGCACAGAACTTGGCACTTAGGCCAATACCAGTGCTCCCTGTAACACTTCACTGAACTGTTTTGGTCAGTTTGTTTCCTACTAGGTGTTGGGTTTATTATGACCATGGTACTTAGACTAGAGACATCATGTAGTGATGATGATGATGGTAGTGTGGTCATGGTGCTGTAATGATGGTGATAACAGGGAAGATGATGATGATAATAGTGTGTTCATGATGATGGAGATAAGAATGAGAATAACAATGATGGCTACATGTACTGAGCACAGACAAGTCTACTAGAAATTCTTCAGTGTACTCTGCATGGTTAACTCACTGGTGATTCACAGGAATCCTTTGAGAGAGGCTGACCATCAACCACATTTTTATAAGGAAGTCAGGATTCTAATTCATTTCTCTGTTTGGTCTCTTCTCTAAGTGGCAGCATGCTCTGTACTATTTTCCTGGTATAGAAAGGGATTTTAGCCAACCTGGATAGTTAATATTGGGATCTACTGAAGAGTATGCATCATAGAATAAGAAAAGCAAGAGCAGGGAGTGTAAAAAAAAGCATTAACACAGCAAGGAAGACACATGTGTTCGTTAGCTAAAAGATTAGAATTAACATGGAAGAGGGGAGAAAGAGATCATTTCATTTTAACCTGAAAAGTCTATATTCAAGTTAGTCAAGTAAGGCAGTTGAACAAATTGTGTTGATGGCGTTTTATATTTGTCTCTTGGTAATTTCCCTTCTGAAATGAAAATGTCTGGTGTATTAGCAGGCACCATGCTTTGGGATTCATCCTGTGTGGCAGAGACACGACAGTAAGAGCAAAGTGAACTGGATAACGATAAAACCTGGTGTGTGTTCATTTAGTTCAGCCCATCAGAATATGTAAAAGTGAGAGTCTGGCCACAGAACTCTGTGGAACCAGTCCGGGCCACGAGTATCCTGGCAAAGGTGAGCGTGAGGTGTCCACATTCTTCATTCAGAGGTTGGCCTGGCCAAGCATGGAAACTGTCAGTGCTGAAGACACAGGAGCCAGTCACCAAGCAGGGCTGCTCTTCCTTTTTGTAATTATGAGTCGCATGTGTTTTACCATTTAAATAATGCAAGACCGCCATTCATTGCCACAGGCTATTTATAGTTTTATTTCCCTATGTAATACTGACATCTAGAGGAACTGAAGTGTCTCTAATAAACAGAACTAGTATTTTTTCCTTTTCTCTCCCTATGTAGCAACCATGTGAACCTTTATTCTGCATTTCACTTTGCATTTCAATTCCTCCATAGAAGTTCATACAACAGGACACAGATCTATGGACACATTTTACCTGTCATCCAAAAATGACATTTGTTTTCTATGAATATAGAAGTCAGGATCAATACTGTTAAAGAAGAAATTCATAAAACCATTCCCATCATCCTGCAAAGAGGGATGTGCTTCTCTGCTGCATTCACAGTTCTGGCTGAGATGGACAAAAAATAGATTTGTCTATTCATTCATTTAAAAAATATGTATGGCTGGGCAATGGGGGTGCACACCTTTAATCCCAACACTCAGGAGGCAGAGCTGTGGGTTCAAGGTCAGCCTGGTCTACAGAGCAAGATCCAGGACAGGCACCAAAACTACATGGAGAAACCCTGTCTGGGAAAACCAAAATAAATAAATAAATAAAATAAAAAATATGTATGAATTTGCATATGGATACCTTTGCCAGTGCCTGCCAATTCCTTTTGTAACAATTCTTTTTTTATATTTTACATATCTTAAGATATATATTAATAAAATTAGGCAAACATAATTTATGTGTTACTATAATGTTTTTTCTAAAAATAAGTATGCACACACATTATCAATGTATATAATTGGTGAATATTTTAGAGTGGGCTAACCTTTTACTGATAACTATGCAAAATCAAATATTTCAGAGACCCAGTTTTTTAAGCATGCTGGTTAGTTTTTATCAGCTTGACACAAACTAATCACCCAGAAGAAGGAATCTCAATTGAGGAACTGCCTCCAGTAGATTGGCCTGAGGCATGTCTGTGGGACATTTTCTGGACTAATGATTGATGTGGGAGTGCCCAGCCCACTGTGGGCAATACCACCCAGATGGTCCTGGGTGGTATAAGAAAGCTGAGCAAGACATGGAGAGCAAGCCAAGGAGAGCAAGCCATGGAGAGCCAGCCAGGAAGCAGCGTTCTTCCATGGTTCCTTCCTCTGCTTCTCTTGCGTTCCTGTCCCGGTTCCCTCCAGGACCTACTGCAATCAGGAAATGTAAGCCAAATAAACCCTTTCTTCCCCAAGGCACATTTTGGTCTTGGTATTTATCACACATAACAGAAAGCAAGGTAGCGTACTAGGCAACACTATTTCAACCATATTCTGATTTTTCTTAATTGTCTGTTTTGGAGGGGGAAAACATTCTAATTAGCTGGTTCAAGAACAAGCACATAATTAGAACTCTCGGTTAATTTCTTACCAGGTGTTTTTTCTACAATAAACTCTCTATATGAGGTCAGGATTCATCGCTCAAACACCTGCTTTCATTGCTCATCACACACTTTACACCCATGTCACCTCTAGAATTTGACTTGCCAAAGGATCCAACCATGTGCGGTAGTAGCATCCACTGCCAGGGCAGGAGTTCCTTTCTGTCCTGTACTTCAAACCCACTTTGAGCCACACCTCGACTCTCCTGGAAGCGGTGAGATAACTGGGTGGGAAATTAACCCACAAGTCCAACTTTGCCTGTTCCCTCTTTCATACCCATTCAATAAAAACAATCCTTTAGAAATCAATTAAAAAATGGACTTCACCTGACCAGTGACAGGGAAAGTGAAACTTCACTAGACTTCAACAATCCTGCAGTCAGTTCTTGTGTCATTGTGCCACTGAGGGACACATCTGTCCTCCGACTGGTATATGGAGCCTTCGCTCTATTTTTGGTCCTCTAGCACTTGAACAGGAGAATTTGGGGCTCTAAAAAACTGCTCAGGAAAGCAATGTGCGCTGAAGGGAGGACGTGCCTGCAGAAATGGTTCTTCTAGTGTGGGCGTGTTCTGCCATTAGGCTCCTCACAGGAAAGCAAGGTTTCCCTGAGGACCATTGCCCATGCATCCCTGCCACCAATGCGCATACCCCTTGCTTCACTTCAGAACAAAATGTTACGTGATAATCACATCCTTGCATTTGGGGATTAGAGCTGCTTCAGAACAGTAAATTCATAACATCACACATGGAACAGAACCAAACCTGCTCCCTGAATAGTGGCTTTGTGTCTCATCGCTGTGGTAATGCCATGGTGAACACTTTCCGGTCATTTTAACCTAATGTCTAGTAATATAAAAACAAAATTATAACAATTTAAAATGACTTTGTTAAATTTTAACTAGGTTCTTAATGGGAGCAATGAGAAGAAATAATTCCTGACAGAATACAAACAGAAAGGATTTTAGAAGAAATAGTGACTTACGTCTCCCTATTTGAATATAAAACATTAATTGTAACATCTTGTGTCTATTTCTTATTTGTTTAGAGTGAGTGTGCCACAGCAGAGTGTGGCAGTGAGAGGACAGCTTGCTGGAGTTGATTCTCTCCTTCCACCGTGTGGGTGCTGGAAACTGAGTACAGAGAACCAGGCGTGGCAGCAAATATCTTTATCTGCTGCGACATCTCACCAGCCTGATGAAAGATTAATCTTAGAGATCATTTGCAAACAGACCTATTTTTCTTCATCTGCAGATGCTCTCCAATTCCCTGCGCTCTAAACACAGAGAAAACACCCTGGGTCGCTGGTCAGACAGGAAGAATTCTCACACAGTACAGTCTGTGTTGTGGGCATTGGCATGGGATAAGCTAGGACGGGGTCCCATGGACCGAAACCAGGAAGGAAAGTGTTGGCCTTGACCTCAGAACTGAGCGGGCAGCTCCTCCCTGAGCTGTGGATGACATCAAGCAGGATCAGTCACCTGAGTAAATAACCCTGCCCAGAAAATGAAAGCCTTGGGACGTGTCCACAAATCTGTGAACAGTACTTCATTCAGAACCATGAAAACTGGACTTCAGGGGTCTGATGCTAAAGCCGCCAGTTCAGCGAAGTCTAATTAGACCATCTGTCAAATGAAGGATACATGAACATATAAGGTGGACTGCTGGGTTCTTGTTGTTCTAATCTTGAAGAGCAAACTGCTGCGTCCCTCAGCCTTCTCCAGCAGAAAAAGCCAGTACAGTACCATGTTTTTCCAATCATCCTCTTGGGTCAGTCCTTGCTGGCTGACAAAGGCCTTTTCTCTTTTAATTGAGGGTTGAACCTAGGACCTCATGCATGCTAAGCAAACCCAAAACCCAAGGCCCACATAGATGGTATGTCTGAAAGAATTCTAGAAGACCAGTGACCTAGGCTGGCCACAGAAGACAGAGTGTGGACCCCCAGTGTCTACCCCAACATTATTAAGGTACAGGCTATGGGTCACAACTGTGAATGCTCCCTTCCATGCTGTGACCCAGCCTATCTCTGTCAATGTTAGAAAAAGCAGTTTAAAAAAAGAAAATTATATGTTTTCCCTAATGTTTAGTCCCACTGGGTACTCTGTCATGCATATCTTATTTTGCTTCATCTTATACCAGATGGCTGAGCTGAACCAGGCTAAGATACCTTATAAAAGATTCATATTCCTTTTTAAAACTTTACCTATTTTACTTAATTATGTAAGCGTTTTGCTTCTGTGTATGTGCGTGTACTACAAGTGTTCCTAGAATCTGAGAAGGCCAGAAGAGGGTGTTGGGTCCTTTGGAAATGGAGTTATATTGTAAGTCTCATGTAGGTGCTGAGAACTGAACCCAGGACTTCTGGAAGAACAGCCAGTGCTTTTAACCGCTGGGTCATTTCTCAGCACCTTACATTTCTTTCTACTTCCCTCCTTCCCCAGATGGCACGCTGACTTTGCTCTTTTCCCAAGACAATGACTTTTCCGAACCTGTTGACCCACCTGCCACCCTACCTCCACATCTGCCTTCTTTTGCTCCACATATTCTTCAATGACAAATATTCTGTGAATGCTCCTGAAGATTTGAATAGAAGTGGTAGCAAAGGGGGTGGAACCTGGAGGTCCTCCTAACCCCACTCACAGTAGTGTGATTGTAGCATACCACAACCTTTGCAGTCACCACCTGTGTTGGTTTGGGTCGGTCCTTTTTGCTTGTCAAGTGCTGATTCCTCAGTCCCACAAAACCTGCATGCACCTTTGATCTCATCCATGGCAGAGTATCTACAAACCACTGCCTCGTTCTCACCCTTGACCCAGGTATACAAAACTAGCTGCCAAGCAGTCTAAAGCATGACCCTGGGGATCCCAACACCCCTTGCAAAAGTGACCTATGGAGTACCCAAGGAGAACTGTAAAATAAAAAAGCCATTATCCCTAACCACACTTCTGGTCCTTTGTCCAAAGACCCTCTGCTTGTTTCTTGGTCATGTTTTAAGTAGCCAGGTCAAGACTCAAGCTGATAGGGAGAAACACCATCTGACAAGGCACAGAATTACTTATTGATCTTTATATAAAAGTAAATCTAGAAACCATAAGCCATGGTGGCCTTTGGCCACCTCAGGACTCTGCAGCAGGAAAACACTTGAGCATGTTAAAAACAGGAGTGCCACTTTTAAGAAATTGTGAACATGAGTCGGAGAATGAAAAACCAAATTCACATGGAATCATTGCTCCTTTACAGTCATCTGGTTAAATTGAGTCCTACACATAAAATTCCTTTTATACTACACAAGACTAGATCTTGGAAGATTTGTACATGAAGTTTACAGTGTTTTTTCATCACCCAATAAACCTTTTGATTTCTTTTACTGAAGACAGTTTTAAGAGCATTCATTTCACTTGGTGTTCTCAGCATGCATTTTCTTTTAGACTCACTTTTATGCCCTCATCTCCTGTCTCCTGCCCCAACCATGTGTCCTGTCAGCGCTATCCCCCTCTGTCGTGTCCCGTGCTGGCAATGCCTGGCTAGAACAGTGTCTCTTAGGGTAAGGGGATGTGTAGTCATTTGGGTGGTAGGGACCTCGGAGAGCTAAACTTAGACTAACTGGGTAAAGTACTTAAGCTCCTAGTGACTTGCTTTATGCTTGTTCCCCCCAAGTAGGAAACACTACAGTACACTATGAAGCAGAATGACTTTTAGAAGGTTACAATTTTAAAGCAATGAGAAGCTACAAAGCTCTTCAAAATGTCCCTAAACTTGGTACATGTAATATGAACCCTAGAGAAAAACTAGTTGGGGTGGGATGGGGGTGGTAAGATGGCTATGCTGGTAAACCCAAACAATTTGAGTGGAATCCCGGGAATCCACATAGTGGAAGGCGAGCGCTAACTCCTCAACGTCTTCTGATCATACACATGCCATAGCGTGCACGTAGCATTAAGTAAATAAACAAATATTTTTAAAACCCAATTGGTTCTAAGTACACTAAACCTTTAGTTGTCTGGCCCCTTCTATTCAAGACAGGTCTGGGGACTGGTAGCAGTAGCAGTACCTGAAAGCCTCTTAGAAATGCACACAAGGGCTGGGAGAGCAGCTCAGAGGGACAGTGGGTGGTTGGCGTGCATGCCTCTGGGTCCAGTCACCAGCACAAGAAAGAAGGGAAGGAAGGAAGGTAGGAAGGAATGAAGGCAGGCAGGCAGAACCTCAGACCCTCCCTCACTACCTAGAATCTGCATTTCAACCAGTCCTCAGATAATTCCTATGCACATTAAAATTTGAGGATATGGGACAAGAAAATCCATACAATGAACTGGTGTGAAAATTACACAAATATTTGTGATTGCCTTATAAGTCTATTTAATGTTGCATCCATTAGCTGCCTCACCAGCTAATTAAGCTCTTACCTCATGAGCTCAGAGCAAAGACAGTGAGGAACAGAAAGTGGCCGACAACATTGATCTGTCTGTTTGCTGGCCTCAAAGGGAGTCACTTTTGAGAACCCACCACTGGGAATGACTTCAATAAGGTTCTTAGAGTGTCCAGACTCTGACAATGACTGGGACTCCCAGCAGGAGCTGGGAAAAGACAATTTATGGTTCATATACCATTCCTAGAACTTCCTACTAATTTCTGGGATCTACAGAATGGTCAGGCTTGGCCCTCAGAGAAAAGAAACATTAAGACCGGTGCAACCATGGAATAGTGAATTCCAAAGAACAGGAAATACAGCCGGCAGGGTATCTGAAGGAGACTGGCCCCAGGATCTCCGTTGACACTAAATCCACAGATGCTTAGGTTTCTTGCATAAAATGGTGTAGCACCAACATGGAAATGGCACATATTCCACATGCTTCCAATTATCAATAGCTTCCTAATGATGCTCAGTGCAGTGTGATGCTGTATGAATGGTTGTTATACTCCACACTTAGGAAATAATGACGTCTGTACATGCTCAAATATTCAGTTGGTTGAAACTACAAGTGCAGGAACCCCTGTATGCAGAAAGCAAGTCTGTGTATCCTGTTTGGCTCCCCCAGTGCAAAGAATACAGTTATGAGGAAGACAAGTGTTTTAACTTGTTTTGTTTTGTTTTGTTTTGTTTTCATTTAAAAGGTGACTATTAACATAAAGGGATAAAAAGTAATTCTTTTTCACCCAGTTCCTATGGGGAGACAGTATTCAAAAGTTTAACGTTTCAATTCTGCCAGCCAGAAGAGTAGGTGTTGGTGAACTGTTTCATCAGATGGTGACTAGAACTAACTTTGTATTGCATACTTCAAAACAGTGAAAAGAATAGGTTTTAAACATCCCCTCCACATACACAAAAAAAGGGAAGTTGTCGATACAGTAATGGATATGCTAATAAGCTTTAATGAAATCTTCCTATGGTATGGATATATAGATTGAAAATCAATTTGTGTCCCATAAAAATACATAATTATTATGTCAAATGACTTTACTAAAATAAATAAAATTTAAAATTACACAAAAATATATACCTTTTAATAATCTATACTTGTCTATTTCTATTTTTAAGCTTTTTATTTATTTGTTGGTTGTTACATTTGTTCCAGTTTTGAGACAAAGTCTTCTTGTATAACCCAGGTTGACCTTGAACTCAGGATTATCCCTAACTCTGCTTCCCAAGTGCTGGGACTGCAAACACGCACCACCAGGCTAGCTGTGCTTGGTATGTTTGAATCCTCAGTTCATGATGAGCGTAAATACCTTACTGCGTGCTTCATCTTTTTGTCTCATTGCTTTTGGTTTTGTTGTGGACATCAAAGAATTATTCAGCTGGTGCCCTGGTACCTTACTGGTTCTCAGCACAGAAAAACCTCTATAGTGATTGCTAAATAAATAGTGATTACTTAGGAATGTCCTAAGACTTCCAGGAGCCCCTCTCTCTTCCTGCTGGGACCTTCATATAACCAATAACCAGAGGGTCAGTATTAGGCATGTTGGGGGCCTCCAGAACTGTACTGTAATGTAGTGTGTTCTGACAGTTGAGTTCTGCTGAATCCCTATAAGTAAACAATACTGACCAGGAAAGAGCAATAGAATTTGAAATAACCTGGTCATAAAAGTGGGCTGCTGGCCATGTGATTTTCAATAAAAAGCAGGTGATTCTTGCTATCCCTTTGCTAGTTTTGTAAGTTAACTGGCAATGGGACAGTGAAAAGAAGACTTTGAAAATCAAGAGTGTAATGGATAGTAAGTGAAATAGAGGGTTACTATCAATGCATTTTTTCAATCTTAGAGCTTGGGGCAATGGTCCTAAAATTTATAAATCTCCTCCCTTCTGATAGTCTTAATCTGGCTTAGAGTCTAAGGACATCCCTCACAAGTTTGCAAGTGGTTCTGATGCAAGTGGTGCAGAAACCATACTACGAAAAAAGCATGTAGACTTTCATGCATTATTCAAGACCTAATTTGGCAAAGTGTTCCTTTGTAGATTCTTTCTCAAAAATGCTTCTCCCACATCCTCATTCTCTACCTTGGTTGGCCATGAACCTCACACATGTGTAACATCAGACCATGTTGGAAGTATTGGTTTGCATATTTGACCCTGCCTAGGCATCTCAGTATCTCTGACATCTAACTTGGTCTCCAGCATGTGCCAGACAAGCATTGATTGACTGCTTCATTCATTAGCAACTTGGAAGAGATGAATTCCAGGCAGTGACTGAGCATATTGAATGCCTGGATAAACGTTTCTTGAGAGCTTGCAATAGGATACACTTTACTGTTCTCCTTCAGCAGCAGACCCTGATATCCAGCTCCCAGAGTCCTCTAGTGCCCCAAAGTACTTTCATGTAGGGAAAATTGCCAGTCTGTACCTCTATGAAAAACTATAGTCTTCTTGGACCTTTAGAGGACTGCAAATGTCACCACTCACATCTGGAACTCTATTCCTAGTGTGGTTTTTTAAAGTCATTTACCATTTAACCACTTTCTCAACAAATGTCTTATTCCTAATCAAAATCAGAACACGCACTACAAATGTTCATTTGTTTAATGTGCATAGTTAAGATCTGTTATTCACATCGCTGCACTGGCTGTAACTTCTTCAACATGTAGCTTCTTTAACACATTAGCACAGAGACACTTCATGGATACTTTCAATGAGAAAGGAGAGGTTGGAGTTAGTCATTGCCACAGCCACTGTTCACTGTATTCTAACTTTGGAATCTAATTTTTCCAGAAGGCAAGAGCAAGCAGCAGCTATTTCCTTTGAAATATTTGATGAAACTTTGATGCCTGACATTGACTCAGGTATAGAATAAATGCCTTTACATATTACTGTTAAAGTCCTTCCCATCTAAGCATGGGAACACTATATTGATTGACCTAGCTGTCTATGAAGCTGAAGCAGGGTCACTTTCGCCCAGCAGTTCAGGACTGGCCTAGCCTAGACAACATAGTAAGACCTGCCCTGGGTCGAGGTGGTCTTGACAACATTTTTACTGTCAATTAAATAGGTAGCCTAACTATATATCACATATGCTATCTACTGTACCTTCAGCTTTATAAAATCACAGAATGACAGAGAAACTGGAGGAAAGCTTGACACCATCAAGGAGCCCAGCCTGGAGCTTCTGACACGAGAAACCACTTCTCAGGTGCTTTGCCAAGTACCTTCACTCCTCGAAGCTGCCCTCCATTGTGAAGATGGCTTCCCAGTGCCGGGGTTCCTCCTTAAGAATGTCTCTGTAGCTCATGGGGGGAAAGCAGTCTATACTTATTTTCTTCGCATTGGTAGTTCATGTCTGCTTCTCAGAAGGCATAAGCTCTATTTGGGCTTTAAGATCAGGCTCTCTCACTGCATCTGGGACATCAACTAGAATTCTGCTGGACTCAGTCGACCAAGTTTCCCAAGTGTCTCCACCTGTGGCTCTCAGGGTGAATGGAGTACACAAACTCAGCATCCCATTTGTTGTAAAGCCTAGCGTTTGCACATGGGCTGAGGAGAGGGTATACGTGATCTAACTTAGCAGTCCTGTGGTATCAAGAAAATTCCTGAACTCAGCCTCAGCCTGAGCAGTGCTTGCAAACTGTGAAGGATACCTTCCCTCCTTGGCAGTGGTAGTCTCCACGCAGATCTCTCCAGAGGAGAAGAAAAGATGTGTTGGGCAGGGCATGTGCTCCTAGGAAGCAAACGAATGCAGATTTGCTCTTCTTCCCCTACACTGAGAGCCCCAATAAATAAATGCTTACAACGAGGTGACAGCTGGCCTTGGCAGCACACCACAATCGCAGATGGAAAGTTCAATTCTGGGTATTCCAAGAACAGAACGAAAGTCTGTTTCCAGTTAGAAGTCCCATAGAAAGCCATGCTCCATCTGTGTTTACTACATGCAGCTGTGTGTGCCCGACTGCTTAATCAACTTTTTCTTCTTGGTGAACACTGCCCTACAGAAGTGCACAAACGCAACCACCTGAAGCACATATCACGAGCAAATGCTGCATGAGACAACACAGGACCGTAGGCGTGTGCTCTCTTCCAATTACTAAACCTTTTTACGCGTCACAATCACAGCCTGAGATAGTTCAGCAAATTGCGTAAAGGAAATCTAAATTGTGAAATGAGAAACTTCTTTAAAACATACAAATAACTTTCCCCAGATATTCTGATCATATATCCTTATTTTCATATTAAAATTTAAGTGGCAGTCCAAATATACTTACAATATACGTATAATGAGATCAGTTCAATTTGTCATTGAACAATCACTAATAAAGATTTTCATTTTGATGTGACTCAGTTCTGTACTGATATACTTCTCAAACTGATCTCATTATTGGTGGAGCAGATGTGCACAATATGTAACTCACTGTAACAATATCCATCAAAGTTGAACATGGAAAATGCTTTTTGTGTAATTACAATGCTGTTCATTTTTTATTCACTCCAACAAAATTAAAGGTATTGGCATGAAGTTCTCCTGTCTAATAGACTAGTAATCTAGTGTGAAAAGGAGCACGCTCAGGTTCCAGGTAAATGCTATAAACATGTTGAGAACATTTTATGAATTCTACTTTTAGTTTATATCACTTGAAATTTTTCTCTACTAAAATTATTAAGACAATAAACGTCAAAGTCAAATTAACATTATAAAAACAGGGATTCCAGCTGCCAAAACAAAACAAAAAAACAAAAAACAACCTTCAACTCGAAATTCTAAAATCTGTATTTTTTCAAATGATTAAATAACCAAGGATGGTTTATTATACAAAATGGATATTTATTTTTAATGAAATTGCACTCCATTTAAATGCATTATGTTTTTATTAAAATATTGCTTCTATTAGTACCAGTTCAACCAAATTCACTTTCATAGAGTGAACATAACCTTTTCCTTCTAAAAGATCCAATTTATTAACATTTAGAAATAGGAATTTTGATAGCAATAATCTCAGCTTTATATTGAGACATACTTTCTCTAAACGATGTTTCACTCGAATAATAAGCAATGTTAAAGAGAAATTCCCTGTTAAATTCATGAAAATAATCACACTAGCTCAAAATAAAAAAAAAACTGGGAAATCTGACAGTGCATCTACAAACATATTTGTATTTAGAAATATTAAAAACGTGGCTGATCCCTCAAACCCACAATGAAAGGAGAGAACAAACTCCTGAGAGTTGTCCTCTGTCCTACACACACACACACACACACACACACACACACACACACACACATACACACACAAATTTATACACACACATACATACTCTCTCATACACATGTAATAAAGAAAATTTATGTGTGCTTATGAGTAATATTCCTTAATAAAAACCCCACTTTTAAAACTTAGCCTTTCATCATTACATATGGTTTCCCTTTTCTGCAATGGTTTTGTGAGTGATTTCAGAGTATACAAGAGTTGACCTTTGCTTGTCAGAGTTTACCTTTGCAGGTTTGCCCCACAATATAATCATCTTTGCCATCTTGATTGTGTGAGAAGGATGAAATGAATCACCTAACCAAAGGGATTACACAACACCAAAAAAATGTATATTTACCTTGACATAGGCCATGATAACCACCCAGTGCTTTAGGATCCTCACGGCTACTGACAAGGGCTGCTGCTCTGGGTCAGCTGAGACTCTACGTCCTAACCCACTTCATCTCTTAGCTTGTTACTTGGCACTCCACCTTATAACTACAAGTTGTGGCTCCCATAGAGGAAGTGGGTACTTCCACGTAGAGTCTTTACATTACAGGAAGAGCTGCATTCATCTTCTGGGATATATACATTATCCTGCGTGACTTGAAACCTTGAAATCATGGGGTCTCTTTCTTAATGAGCGACTCTGATATGGAATCTTATAAAAACAAAATCTAGCAAATTTAGCATTTATTTATAAATCATGCAGCTATTAAAGCTGAGGCTGTGTCCCTTCTCTTAGAAGATGCTTAGACTTGTTCACCACAGCTGCTGTGGCCTGCCTCCTGCTCGGGATGCCTATCTCTGTCCTTTTTGACATCTCCTTACATTGGCCATCAAAATGCCCTGACAGTTCTCTTGTCTACTAGTCTTCTTGGCATCTATGAACATCAAGTACATTTATTCTCACTCCTCTCAGTAAAGTCATCCAGCCTTCAGCTCTACCCCAATCATTTCAAGACATATCTTTATTCTTCTAAAACAATAGAAGAATAGTTTGTGTGTGTGTGTGTGTGTGTGTGTGTGTGTGTGTGTGTATGTGTGTGTGTGTGTGTGTGTGTGTGTGTGTGTGTGTGTGTGTGTGTGTGTACACAGAGGTCAGGGGACATCAGATATCCTGTTCTGGCCACCTTATTCCTTTGAGACGGGGTCTTTAAATGAACTTGGAGCTAAGCTGGCAGCCAGCAGCCCCAGCAATGTTCCTTTCTCCACCTTGTATGATGCTGAGACTAAAAGCTCAAGTGTGGCTACACTTAGTTTTTGACATGAGTGCTGGGGATTTGAACTCGAGCACTCACACTAGCCCAGATAGTGCTCTTACCTACCGAGTCATATTTCCAAAGCCAAGGATTTCGAACTCTATGTATTAGAAAAAGAAAACATCATCTTACATCAACATCTCATGCTCTAAATTAGCTTGTTGCTATAATTTGGATCTGCAATGTTCTTTACAGGTCATGTCTTGAACTGGCACTGTTAGGAGGTAGTGGAACTGTTAAGACCTGAGGTTTTAGTGAGACATCTTGGATCACTAGAATTATATCCTCAAAGGGATTGTAGGGTGTCAGCCCTTCCCTCTCTCTCTGTTTCCAAACTGCATAAGATGAAGTTCATTCTACTACAGGCTCTTTGCCATATGTTGCCCCCCAAAGCCCCCAAAGCAGTGGAGCTGCCTGACCCTAGAGTAAAACCCCCAAAACTATGAACTAAAGTAAATCATCTTTCATTTACGACTTATTTGTGAAATTATGGAGTTTTGAGCAAGACAGAGCCTGGTGTGTAAAGAAATTTCACCTGAGACTCCAAGGTCGGGGCTGCAGAGACGTCTCCATCAGTAAAATGCCTGCCATGCAAATACGAGGACCCGAGTTCAGATTTCCAGCACCCATGTCAAAGCTGGACACAGTAGCACATATCTGTGACCCCAGTACCCACCACTGAAAGACATGGTGGGAATGCTGCTGACAAACTTGCTTGGCAGGTAAAAGTGTTTGCTGTAGAGCCTGACAACCTGAGTTTGACGTCTGAGACCCACACGGTAAAACGAGAGGACAAATTCCTACAAGCTGTTCTCCGCCCTCTACACCTACACTGTTGACATACAATACCCCCCAAAACTAAAATAAAGAAATAAAATTCTTTTAGAAAGTTGAGTATAGTGGTGTGCACTTGAAATCCCAGTGTTGGAGAAGCAGAGAAAGAGGTAGGTCCTTAGGGCCTGCTGGCCAGTCAGTCCAGCCTAATCAGCGAGCTCCAGGCCAACGAGAGACCCTGTCTCAAAGAACAAGATGGATGGCTCCCGAGGAACAATACTCAAGATTGACATCTGGCATCTTCATGCATGTTTATACACATGAGCACATACAAATTCACACACACACACACACACACACACACACACACACACACACACACATACACACACACACACCAAAATAAATAAATTTAAGACAAACAGAAGAGACTCAACCAAATTAAACAATAATTGTTTGCAGGGGGATTTGGTGGCTAAGAAAACCCCTTGAGATATGCCTGTCCTCACCGAGCTGAACTCCTACACTGAACTTCAAAACACTAAGGCATAGGTGAACACTCTCTGTACCACACAACAGAGTAACTTGTCTCAAGCCCAGAAAAGTCCTGAAGAAGGCAAGCTACTCGAATCCATCAAGTGTTCACTCCATGGGATCATTTCTGTCAAAACCAAAGACTGACTTGGAGCTGGACGCCAGACATTGTGGTCTGAATAAACATTGTCCAAAGACCCATGTGTAAGAAGTCTGGACAGCAGCTGATAGCACTGGGAGAGAGTGGAACCTTCAGGAAGTAGAGCCTAGTGTGAGGGAGTTAGGTTATTATAGCTGTGCCCTTGAAGGAGATAATGGGAACTCATCATCCTTTCTCTTCTTACTTTCTGGTCACCATTAGATGAACAAGCTTCTTTATAACTTACTTCCCACCATGATGGTCTTCCTTGCCTTAGGCCCAAAGGCAATGGAGCCACACAACCATGGACTGAAACCTCTGACATCATGAACCAAAATAAATGTTCCCTCCTGATACACCAATATCTCCAGAACTTTCTCACAGTGTTAGAAAACTGAATAACACATAGGCTCTGATCCCACGTCTTCTCACCAACCATGTGCCCTTGAGCAAGGCATAAACAACATCTGCCTCTGTCCGTTGTGAGAATAATGTACAGTGTACATGTGAAAGTGTAGAAAAAGGCAAATAAGGAAATGGTCACTCAATTTAGTTTTTCCTTGACCAAGCGTTTTCAAGTTCTACACAAACATAGCAGTGCATTGATACTCTGACTACTGCTAAAATAGAAGGTTCTCCATGTGTGGATCTCAGTGTTGAGTCCTTGTCACCTCTGCTGAAATTGGAGTAGTGTCCATGCTTGACCCTTACACGTGGAAAGACACTGCCCTGTTTACATAACAGCCACAGAAAGCTGCCCCTAGTAATGTGTTAGGCAGCACATTCCCCACCCAAGGAGTCAGGACAGGATTCACAGCCCAGATACTCCTGGGATATCAGTAAGGAACAGCAAGGGCTGGTGGTGCAGCCAGTACCTGTTAAAGGTCACATCCCTCTTTAGCTTAAGTATAGGCTGTCAAATGTGTCCTGGGTTGCCATTCAGTGGCAGATATGGCTTTTAAATTTTTCTTCAAAGCATAGGTGGTGGGTACTCCCATCCAAAGTCAGGGTAAAGAATGACTTTTTGCTTGTGTGAAAAATAATATATACCCAACCATGATGAGGTGCATTCTACAACAATGGCTATTGTCAAAAATGGGATATGACTAAGGAAGTAGAAAAACTGCAACCTTTGTGCAATGTTAACAGGAATGTAAAATGGTTCCATGCTATGATCAAGCATGTGGAAATCCCTCAAAAGAGAGAACATAACACTTCCATGTGATCCAGCAATTGCACTTCAGGGACTTCTGGGTCTATACATACAAGAATGGAAAGCAGGGTATCTTAGAATTTCTATTGCTGTGATAAAACACCATGCCCAAATGCAAATTGGGAAGAAAAAGGCTTATTTTGCTTATATTTCCACATCACAGTCCATCATCAAAGGAAGTCAGGGTAGGAACCTGGAGGCATGAACTGAAGAAGCCATGGAAGAATGCTATTTGCTTGCTTTTTCCTTATGACTTTCTTGACTTCTTACAGCACCCAGGGCAACCAACCCAGGGGTGGTACTGTTCACAATGAGTTGGCCCTTACCACATCAATTATCAATCAAAATATGCACCATAGGCTGCCCAGAGGCCAATCTCATGGGGGCATTTTCTCAGTTAAGGTCCCCTCTTCCAAAATGACTCTAGCTCAAGTCAAGTTGACATAAATCTGGTCATCACATGGGGCTAGAAGCACACCTGTGTCCACAGCAACACTGCTCACATACAACAGCCAAAAGGTAGAACCCAAAGATCTAGGGACAGAGAAAGAGTAAACAGCATGTGGTAAGTGCTTACAATGTAATATTTAGCAGCATTAAGGAAGGAAGGACATTCTAACATGCTTCTGCACAGACAAACCTGAAGAACATCGTTCTCAGTCAAACCCATCAATCAAAAAAAGGATAAAGAGCCGGGCGGTGGTGGCCCCCGCCTTTAATCCCAGCACTCGGGCGGCAGAGCCAGGCAGATCTCTATGAGTTCGAGGCCAGCCTGGGCTACCAAGTGAGTTCCAGGAAAGGCGCAAAGCTACACAGAGAAACCCTGTCTCGAAAAACCAAAAAAAAAAAAAAAAAAAAAAAAGGATAAAGAGTATGTAATTGTGCTTGCAGGAAAACTTGGAATAGATATATTCACAAGATGGAGAAGATAGCAAGACTTTCCCAGGGCTAGGAAGGTAACATGTGTTTAATGGATGTACTTTCAGTTTATGAAGATGAAAGAGTTCTGGGGATGCTGGTGTCAGTGGGTGTCTGGAGATAGCTGACGTCAGTGGGTGCAACTATATAGCCTGAACTGTGCCCTGAAAGATGCTGAAAATTGGTGGATGTGGTAAGGCACACCTGTAATCCCAGCATTTAAGGGGCTGGATTACCATGAGTTCAATGCCAGCCTGTGCTACAGAGTGGGACCTTTTGTGGGGGAAACTGACACATTTATTAAAATGGTTGCCATATGTGCTCTATAGTTGGTTAAGAACCTAGGTTCAAATCCTGACCTGATTATTTCTTAGCACACAATCGTAGGCAGGCTATGGTTTTCATAACTGCCTAATGGGTGACTGCATGGGAAGCACTCAGAACTGGATCAGCAAATGATAAGCTCGCCAGACCTCTGATGTTATAATGGTAAGAGACAGGTGTCACAGCGGAAGAGCAGGGAATCTCTTCTGCACGGTCCTTAATTCCCGAGGCTTGGAACTGAAAGAAGTATCAGATAGATGGTCAAGACCACTGGGCAACTGCAAGGTAAAGAAGGAGAAAAGAGGAGCAGAGGCTCTGTGACAGTAGCCAGTGTGGCCACTGTGAACTTCTGAACCTTCCTGCCAAGTGCAGCACAAGGAAATGAAAAAGAAAACAACTTTGTTCAGATTTTAAAAGTCCAGTGGTAATTCCTGTAAAGTCTGACCCTTCGTAAGGCATTTCAGGCTCACGTGTTAAATTTCTTTTTTACAGTCTTTTTGGTAGAAATTCACACCTGATCAAACATCTGTAAATGAGCTAGTATAAAAAGTGAAAACCCTGAACTGTAAGGCCAGTCCCTAAGCAGACCTCCAGGGCACAGGCTGCCTCACACCTCTGAAATCTAATTGACACCTGCTGTGGGTATTGGTGGCTGACAGAGGGCCTGTGACCTTGTGCCACCCCAAGTAGCTACTAAGTAGGATTGAGAGGTGGGGATCTTGCAGGTTGTATGTCCCCACTCCTAAATTGGAAGTTAGACTACAGTCTTGGACTACTCAACTTGGAGGTCTTATGGATTGAGGATGGATGTGTTTGAGACTCTGAATTAAGACATTTCCTTTAAAAAAAATAATAAAACAGTAGACAAACTATACTATAAGCCTGCAAAGTTATCCAAAACTTGAAATTTCTGGAATACCATAGAATACTACAAGTAAAAACACCACACTCGGCCTCATATGACATACTAAAACCACTGTGTAAGATGACAGTCAATGTATGTATGTAAGGTGCCTCTATAACATACATGGGTTTCATTAGACTTCAGCCCCGTCTCCAAGTATGTAATTATTAAATGCAAATATTTCAGAATATAAAACACGTCCAATCCCCGCTTTCAGATAAGGAATACTCAATGGATATTTCTCTTCTCCTAGGGGAAATAGCTGCTGAGGAGTCAGCAACTTGCTTGATGAATAGCTGGGACTCAGATCCACATCTGACTCCCCATTTAGTGTTCTTCACTGCTATCTTCAACTGCCTGCTTTGAGAAGTACCTTGAACCCCATACCCTAAGATTTCTCCCAGAGCCATGGAGTGTTGTAGATGTGAGGAGTCCTGTGGTCTCACACACCAAGACTCTGCTGTGCACACGAGCCTAGACACATGCCAGCATTGTCTGTCAATCAGACAAGCCAAAGACTGCTAGGAATCTGTGCCAATCCTCTCCCTCCCCTCTTCTGTCCACACAGATATCTATGAAGCTATGTCCTTCAGGTTCTGCTGCAGATAGATAGGGGGAAG
This sequence comes from Peromyscus maniculatus bairdii, assembly GCF_049852395.1. NCBI lineage: Eukaryota > Metazoa > Chordata > Mammalia > Rodentia > Cricetidae > Peromyscus > Peromyscus maniculatus. The sequence goes on from NC_134856.1 coordinate 114,248,388, forward strand.
CTAATAAAAGAAGCATAACTGAATGCGAATCTTCCGCAGAGAACTGTCTGCTCTTCTATTGACTTATCATTTTCAAGCTGTGGGAAGCACAGTACGGCAACAGGAACTCAGAAATTACTTTGGACCCATATGAGTTGAGTCTAAGATTTGGGCTCTAAACTCTCTAACCAGGATTCTTGGTTACAGGGCTCAAAATCTCACATATGTGATCTGCCATAGTTAGGGCTCTGCTAGAAGATGCATACAATCCACAGCTGATACACTAAATGTCTGATTGCTGGGTCATTCCATGGCACTTATACCTATGTGGTTAGTAAGAATCACATTTACTTGAAAGAATAATGAATAAAAATAACCATTTGCCATGTTTTTGCTTTCTTCAACAAGAAATAACAGAAGCACAGATGCCACTATGAGGGAGTCTGTGAATGTTTCTTCTTACATAAAGAAGGGGGGGGGTCTGTGAATGTTTCTCCTTCTTACATAAAGAAGGATGGGGGGGAGGGAGGGGCGGAGAGCGCTGGTTGGTCATTTTAACTTTTGATAAGCTGAAAAGCCAATCTTCTCTGGTCTCTGAGCGACTTTCCAAGGCCAGTCTCTAGAATCACAATAGGGTGTTCTTTCATCCTTCTGACACCCTCTGACTGCTGTGGTAGTCCGTACAAAAATAGGGTCTGCCTCTGAGCGCAAGTCTCCTGGCTTCCCAGGAAACATCAGCATTCTTCACAGAAAGTCTCTTCAAAGGGCAGGATGTGCAGCTAAATCTCAGGCTACATTCTTGAGTTACATCCACCCACACATGGGGAAAAACATTCCCGCCAGCTTCACACGTACAAAAAGCACACTGAATTTTTATCCAGGATAGAGGAGAAGGAGAAGGAAGTGGAAAGGGAGGGAGGGAGGGAGGAAGACCGATGGGCAGCATGTGGGAAAAACAAACGTCAACACCGTGACCTGGCAGGCAGAGTCATAATTTGCCTTCATGTTCCCTAACAGTCCTGAAGGAATCAAAAGGGGTGACAATGCCACAGGAAAATCAGTTTGAAGCAATAAAATACACAATAACGGTCTGTCCAAATACTGAATGGACAGTGCTAATAAGTCAGTATTAACTGGCTGTGAGAATCTGCAGCATCATCTGGCCTGTGCTTAGTAGTTTATTAGTTATAACTGACATCTGATCTATCACAATTTGTCTTGCCACCATTTTCATAAGGATAAGCCAAAACAATTCCGAGTTCAAATAGATGAGAAGTCTATTTGAAAATTACCAAACTGTGGGTCAAGCGTGTGGAACATCAAGTTCACATCATCAGGCAGCATTTGTAATGGAAAAAACTAGTTGTTTTTTCTACCCACAAAGGTTCCAGTAATAACCACTAGGGTTTTCTCTTACCTGTGTTAGCAACCATTTTGTAAGCTTGTCCATTAGTTTTGTTTTCAATGCTGGGAATAGAGTCCAAGGCCTTTCCTGTATTAGATAACATGTCCTATCACTGAACCACACCTACACCCACACCTACAAGGCTATTTTAAAACCGAATTTTCTTCTTGTCAAATAAGACAAAGATAAACTTTAACCGAGTCCATTATCTCTAGCTGTGAAGGAGCAATGTCTATGTGAAGTTGTCCTGGGTATCTAACAATGATGCCAGAAGTCCTCACACTAGGGATTTGGGTTGTTTAAAAGGTATTCGGTCCCTTTGGAATGAATAGGAAGGTCTCAATGCTGCTAACATGGTCCATCCAGGAGGACTCCCAGTGAAATTCACCTCTTCACCTTTTCTATCAAGCACTCTTGAGTTATGTCCACCCACGTGTGGGGAAACTAGTCCAGCCAGCTTCACACAAACAGGCTAGTACATGGAATGCATGTTAGGGAGAAAGAAGGAAGGGAGAGAAGAGAGGAGGAGGAGGTGGAGTTGGGGGAAGGGGAAGACTGTGCCTTGCTGCTTCCTCAGATGTCAGTCAAACCGCAGTAAAGAGATTGGAGCATGGCAAACACACACGTAGTCAAAAGACAGAGGAGGTAACACCAGTGGAATTTTGGAAGCAAACATTGCCAAGGAAGCTAAATCTCAAGCAGAACAGAGAAAAGGTTGAGAAGCAATTTAAGTTCTATATTGAACCTTCATAAGTCTACCACCCAAGTTAAAAGACACTCAGAAACATAAGGTCTCAAAAGAATTTACAGCTCTCCATCACATCTCAGGAAGCAAGTGGGAGTTATAGTCCACTTAAATGAGAAGTTAAAAAAAAAATACAACAGAGGCTGTCTGTCCATTGCGGAGGACAGACAGCCTCCTACCATTCCAGCTGGGCTTTGGGTACAATGGGATAAAGTCAAGACTGACCAGAAATGATCTGGAGAATTTTCTCCAAGAACATAAAGTTTGTAGACTAATACATCTAAATGTGTGTAGAAATGATTTAGATAATTAGTGAATAGCTCAGTTTTGAGATAATAATACTTTTTTACTAATCAAAAAAAAGTTTTAGATCAAGACAACCAATAACTCCAGGGTGAGGGAAACAGTTTAGAAAAGAGTAAAGTTATGATAATGTTCCACCTTGCTATCAGCCAGGAGTAGGATTTTTCCAGAGCAACTCTATTTAACTAAAAATTTTAATGATACCATGTTGGGAGAACAGAACTAAGAAGAACAGTATAAGTGTGTATGTGTTTGTGTGTGTATGTGTGTGTTGGAGATAGAAGCTGTGTGTATGAGGAGTGTGTTGTAGGTGGAAGGTGGGAGAGATATAATTCTTATTTCCTTTTTTAAAGAAGTCTTTTTTAAAAAAAAATATGAAAATAAAAAAGAACACACACTTACTATTTGGATATACAAGGCAAGTACCAAAAGAATGAATAAATTAAATGAAAATGTTCACCTTTGGTGAAGAAGAAATGGGAAGAGAAATATGGATTGCTATACTCATGAAAACTATTTAGAACTATATGAATCTTCATATCACATAACTATATAATAACTATACCAAAAATAAATATACATAACAATATTAAACACTGAATATTATATAAATGGATTTTCTTAAATTTAGTATGACATTCATTGCTATATCATCTCAATAATTAGCATTTCTTCATTAAAATAGAAGCTTCTTATATTTATACTTCTTTCATTTTATTTTAGATTTTATGTATGTAAAAGTCTTGTCTGCATATATGAATGTATACCACATGCATGCCTGGGGTCCACAGAAGAGAATATTGGTCCTTTTGGAACTAGAGTAACAAATGTTTGTGAGCTACTGTGTGGATTCTTAGAATTGAGCCTGGGTCCTCTGTAAGAACAAAAAATGCTCTTAACCACTGAGTCACCTCTCCAGGCCCTTTCCTTAATTTTTAAAAAGCTATGTGAATGCTAACAATTGCTAAAGTGGTTAAGAAAGATTTGAAACGTATCTCTTCTATTTCCTATCCTCCCAAAACATGGAGGAAAGTTTGCTTTACAGGTCTAATTTGAGACAAATTTGCTCAAGAAATCCAGCAATCAACTGTGTAGAAATATGGAAGATGCAAAGGTTTCTCAAAATAGCTAAGTGACATCCTTTGCCCTGGGTCACGTAAGGTTCTCCAGTCCTTAATGGCAGTACTGGGTCTGTATTTGTTGTTCCATGTTTCTTCTTCATTTATGGTCTAGTTGGAGAGCCTCAGAAACTCAGAATTGGGCTTTTGATATTCATTGAGAGCTTAGGGGGAGATGGCCAAGCTGTGGATCATTTTGGCTCCAGTCATCTCTGGCTAGAGGGATGCCCTTCATTAGGCTTCTAACACTCATAGAAGTCTTACTGTGATCAGTTGCTGCCACCCTTCACACTGGATTTGTGGACTGAGCACTTTAAACAAAACATTGTCCTCTTCCTATAACCAAAAGTGACATTTCTTTTTGCCCAGCATCTACCTCAGATGAACTATCCACATACTGGACATTCTTGTAACTGCTTAGTCATCCCCAATCTAAGGAGTCATAGGGGCTTGATTTGGACAGGGACAGGAATCCTAGAAGGCCCAAGATACAGGAGCTATAAAATGGCACCTCTGATTTTGATCCCACTAAGGAGAAATCAAGACCTAGCTCACATAGAAAAGTAATTACAAGTCTTTGGTCAGTCCATGCTTAGGATATGATCTATGAAAAGTAAATGAAAGCCAGAGGGAAATTGTTTAGAAAAGAACATGTACTAGAGTTGGGATATGAAGTATTCAAGGCTTGGCTTCCAGGGTGGTACCACTGGGAAGCAGTAGAGCCTTTAAGAGGGAGGACCTAGTGGGAAGACATGGGTGGTGGTGGATGGGGAGATAAGTCCTAGAGGGGAGTGTGGGACTCTCAACCCCTCCTCACTCTCTTTTATTTATTGACCACAGGGTGAATGATTTGGTTTGCTATACACTTCTACTGTGATGTGCTGCTACTCTACCAGGGGCCTAAAAGCACTGAGTCAGCTCAGTCAATGGGCTGCCATCAAAAACTGACCCTCAGGTAACCCTTTCCTCCTGTAGATTGATTATCTCAAGTATTAGCTATAGTGACATCTGGCTACACACCAAGAAATCCATCCTTTGACTTTCTTGTTTTCTTTTCAATCTGTTGCCCAAAAGCTCAAGACACTTGAACCTACTCCAAAGCTTATCATTTATTGGGTATCTTGAGGAATCTATTCTGTAACGATGGAGTTAATAGTGGAAGCCTACAAAGTCTAATGTTTTAAGCAGGATACAAATCTCACACCACATGACGAGAAAATTATCAAATGTTTTACTGGTAATAAAGAACATGAGATGGGGAGAGCCTCATATTCCAATAACACAGGAAACACAAAACTCAAGCATATTGAAACTCTACTGAAAGTGCGTTGTAGGTAAGTAAGATGTTGAACTTCTCTTTTACGTTAAATCTTGATAGGCAGAGCATATTTAAATAAATTTATGTGTTTGGCAGTGCATATCATTAGAATTCAGTTTGTCTGGATTTACTGTTTTCAATAATTCTATAGTACAGAAGCTCCATGTGTATATAGAGCATTTGACCTTTTATGATAAGCCTGGCAGGTGGTTATCTAGCCATGGGCTTCTTACTTCAGAAGCCTACTCTGGGATATAATTATCTCAGTATTTGGAAGGTCTGTTTTTATATACCAAAGTGAACATTCCTGGTCTCTTATCTTTAAAACATTGATTTGAGGGCGTCTCCCAAGAAGCAGGCTATCCCAGGGTGTCACCTCTTTCTCTTGGCTTACTTATTGCTTTTTCAGCTGCACATACTACCAAATGCCTCATATGGGCAGGAGCATCAGAATACTTGTAAAAAAAAAAAAAAAAAAAAAAAAAAAAAAAAAAAAAAAAAAAAAAAAAAAAAAAAAAAAACCTTGTCCACATATTGAATATATTTAGGAAATAATGCCTTGCATATGAAAGTCCAATAGTAGTATTGAGACTCTCTGCTGACACAATTTCATTTGGGTTAGATAGACATAATAAAAAAAAAAAAAAGAAGAAGATTGAGTGGGTAAGAAGAGAGAAGGGGATCTGGGCACACAAAGCCATATCCATTTCTCCAAGAAATGGTCTTAAGAGTTTTTAGAAGGGAGGCCGGCATTTAGCACAAAACCAGATCTCCAGGGATAGGTGTTTGCTTAACTCTGGTGTGCTCTCCTTTCCACCCATGAGAAAACTGCTCAAATGCAGAGAAGACAAAAGCCATGCCCAGAGTTGCTGGTTTTTCACCAAAGATGAGGAAGCACAGAGAAAAGTTGGAATGATTCAAAGAAACCACAAACCAAAGTAGCCCCCTGATTGTCAGCTCTGTCTACACTTAACCAACAACTCTGGCTCAATAAATTACCAAGTAAATACCTCCACATGGTATGATTACCTCCCAGCAGGAAAGACCCATTTTGTGGTAGCTAATGCACTCAAATTGCGGACATCTTAGAATGTGATCTAAAAGGTGGTCCTTGCAAAGGCCTCTCTCTGTGCATACAGCAGAGGTGCTGGCAGCAAGGGCAGGACCCAAGGGCACCTGGGACTTGCTTTCTGTTCTTTGTCTGTCTTCCTGAGTCTTAAAGAATGGGCTCCATTAAGTAAAACTCAAAGGCTGTTGCCTGCCAAAACAAAACCAAGCCGCTGCACAGCTTCGAGCATGAGAAATCTCTACCATTCTAAGATTCTGCCTTCTGGAAACAAAGGAGTCTCTGGAAAGTCTCACAAACTTCTCGGAAGTTGAGAAGAGTAGGAAGATGGTGGGCAGAAGAGTAGGAAGATGGTGGGCAGGAGGGCTGATGCCAACTGTAGAACAAGAGACACTAGAGACCCTCATGTCCCAAGCCCCATCTGTACTCCAGGTGAGAGAGATGGAAGCTAACTTCCAGGCACAGTGTTCTTTCCCAGAAAAGAAAAGCCAGTGATCCTTTGTTCCCTTCAGCAGCACATATACTAAAATTGAAACCATACAGAAAAGATTAGCATGGCCCACGTGCAAGGATGACACCCAAATTCATGAAGCATGCCATATTTTAGAGAGAGAAAGAGAGAGACTCTAAAGTTTGGTGGGTAGGGAGGTGGGAGAAAATCTGGGAAGAATGGGGAAGGAAAATGAATATGATTAAAAATATGGCATGAAATTCTGAAAGGATAAATAAACATTCTTTTTTTTCAATATCAGTGATTTAAGCTTTCAGAACACTTAAGAACCCAGAGTTGTATTTGAACATAAAGATCATAGACTTTTATTGCCTAGGTCAGGAATGCTTGATGTATTTTGAAAGGGTTAGTTCTTATCTCATTATGATCACTATTAATAACTATCATTAGGATCGGCTTGCTCTGATCTGAACAGTCCTTAATTAATGTCTGCCTCTGCCTCATACATACCAAGCACACACCCTACATTATACACTTGAAAGGCTAAGTAATGTAGCTGAGGCCAGGCAGTGCTAAGTAGGAGAGCTATATCTTTTTAAACAACTGTTTCAAGAACTGAGGAGCATGGCTCAATGGTAAAGCACTTGCCTAACACTTAAAGGCCCTGGGTTCCTTCTCTAGTGCTGGGTGGGGGTGAACATTCAAGCAGCAAATCCCACTGCTTTTGAGTATTTTTGAGTATTGAGTGTGCACTTTGCTTTTGAGTATTTTTGAGTATTGAGTGTGCACTTTGCTTTTGAGTATTTTTGAGTATTGAGTGTGCACTTTGCTTTTGAGTATTTTTGAGTATTGAGTGTACACTTTGCTTTTGAGTATTTTTGAGTATTGAGTGTGCACTTTGCTTTTAAGTGTCTTTCATGGTGGTCATAGCAGTGCAGTGAAACCTGGCCATTTTTTGCAGAATGGGAAGGGGTTGGTTCCCCTCCAGAGGGTCAGCTTTACATCTTTTATTTAACTCATCCTTTATTTATTATCCAAAGAAAGAGCTTGGAAACAAAATCAAACACTTTGGTAAGGCCTGGCCTTTGAAAGTTGAAAGTTCCTTAATCAGTTCCCTGTGGCCTAAGCCCATCTGCCCTCCCATGTTTTAGGCCATCTGCATTGGAGCTCTGCATTCTTTCCTATCTGAGACCTCTCTCTTCCTGCTTGCTCCTCTGGCTTCCTGGGCATGAGCACTCCAGGGGAGGCGCAGGCTAAGAACCAGTTGGGGGCTCACAGAATGGACTTCTGTTCTCGTTGCCATAGAAACCAAAAATTCCTTGGCACCTGGTAGGCCTTTTTGTCCCTGACATGGAAATCACGCAGCTTCACGTGTGCTTTCTCTTGTTTTTCAAAGCAGTTGTTAACTCTGTTCCCAACGAGTTGACTCCCTGAGACCTCAGTCTTACTTGGACTGAATCCACTCAGGTCTGACACTAAGTAGCTGAAAGAAAGAAGCTGAAGAACAGTAATTGTGCCCATCAGTACTGGCATTTGGGGACCTTTGCCTTGTATTTGCAACCCCAGTGCCCAGTATAATAATGAAATCTCTGGTGGCTGCTTTTCCTCCATGCAATGCAGTGGTCCCCAGGATGTCCCCACTTCCTGTTGATGTCTACCATCTGTGCTCACATAGAAATCAGTTCTTCAAATGTGCTTATGTAAGCCTTACCCTCATTTTGGAGGAGGTAATGGTCACATTTTATTTCTTTCTAGGAGGCTCCTTCTCAGGGGCTTTCTTTAGCATTTACATACCGAAATCACTGGGAGGGGAATTTTTGACAAACACAGAGGACACTTCTGTGAGGTTTTCAAAGGCTCTGCAATGGCTTCTGTGATTTTTTTTTTTTTCATTTATATAACCACAAAAGGTCATTTAGGCTGTTTTTCCCCCAGCCGAACCACTGAGCTCAAGAAATCGTCACACCTCCACCCAGAAAGCAGCTGTCTTACCCATACCCCACTATCCATCCCGCTGACTAGTATCAGCAGCTCAACAGCAATCAATGGGCAGCTGGCTAAGGCCGAGCAGCGGGGATTGTCCAGAGAGATGGCCACCCGTAGTGCATAGTTCACACACTGAACACAGCTGCTCTCCAGAGAGTCAAATTTGCTATGAGCCAGCTTGTGCTCCCTTGGCTAAGCCCAAAGAAGAGAATGTCAGCTGGCCAAGATGAGTCTACAGTGCACGTAGAAGGATGTCCTTGTCTATCTACAGTCCCGGAGGGAGCGTCTTTTAAAATTTTGCAAAAATGCACTTGGCTGGCTTAGAGTGGCTCTCTATTCCAAGAGAATTTCCTGGTATTGGGGAAGAAAGAGGATGCATAAAGCACAAGGCAGGCACTAAGTCTCAAAACACCTTGTTTTTCTTCACTGCCACATTGATTAAGGGCCTCTAAATAGCCATGGGAGCAGAACAGGTCCCTGTGTGGTTAAAGGCTCAGGCATTCACTTAAGAGGGTAATTTTCAGCAACATTCTCTTACTCAGCACTTTTGATCAAAATAATAAGTTCAGTGTTTGAAGAGGAATAGGGAATGAATAGGGCAGTGTAGGAATCCCCTGTTGCTAATGAAGAATTTAAAAATCTAGGACAGCAATGGTTTATGCTGTTTCGTATGGAGAAGACCCTGGACCCCCATACCTTATTTTCACTTATTTGCAAGAAGAAAAAGAAGAATTTATGTACCTTAAGAAAATAAGAAGTGAAAAATTATCCATCAGCACAGCAAAGACCTATTTCCAGGAAATGGATTTTAAAAGGAAAGTCTTGCTGTCCGAAGGTCGAGACCAGGAGGTCTCCTGACTTTGAACGTGAAGGATGAAAGGACCCTATGTCCAGGTGCAGGTCAGGCTGGCCTCATTTCAGCTGCTACAGGAGGCTGCTTAAAGCCCTGGTTGTGGTCCAAGAATATCCTGGCAGTTAGTATCCTGCATTAAAATTTATAAACCACAAAAGACCTTTTCTCACAGAGAAGTTAATTCAGGCTGCAGAGCCTTTGAAAACCTCTTTAAAAGAAGGTAGTCATCAGGAGCAGTTGTATGGAAAACGAGGAGTAAGTGATGCTTTTTACTCCCCCCGAAATGTACTAAAAATATAGCAACAGGAATTTCAGGAGGAAGGGAAATGGCACCACGTATAATTTTATTTCAAAGAGGTCCCAGGAATGAGCTATGGGATTGCCAGAATTAACTTTTAACGGTAACCAAAATATGGGAAGAATATTACAGGCTACAGGCCATGCCTGAAGAAAGGAAACTGTGTCACCTTGGTGTTCCACTCTCTGGAGACTCCAGGAAGGCAGGCCTGAAAAGGCCCCCAACCACTGGCCCTAGCTGTGACCGTCCCCAACCACTCTACGCTCTGCCCTATGCTCTGTAACTCTCCATGGAGTCTTCATGGCGGACCTGCTCTAGGCCACACTGGGTTAACCTGGCCGTTCTTCGGAGCCAGTTGAAACTACACTTTCTCAGGAAGCCATTCTAATCCTATGGGTTAGGTTAAATCCCCTGCTGTCGACTTCTCCTGCGCCTGCTCTTACCTTAACCCTCGGCAACCTTCTCTATCACCTGACCAGGGTGGGGTGTGGTTGGTTAGGCTGGTTCTTTTATTCACCACTGTGTATCCAACCTTTTCATTAATCCATCCATCATTCCTAGTAAATCCTCATGAAGGAAATCAATGTCCTTCCCTGTGACTCCAGCTTTCTATGCTGTGTTAGCTCTCCATTTCTATACATACCCAAGACAACCAACCTTTATAAAGAGAAGTATTTGAGGTGAACTCACAGTGTTTAAGGTTCCAAGACATGAATGATCAGTCCTGGTCTTTTGGGGTCTGTGGTGACATAATACACCACGGTAGAAATGTGTGGCAGAGCAAAATGGCCATAGAAGTGAAAACTAGAAATAGGAAGAAACTAGGGTCACTCTATGCCTTCAAAGTACATGTTCCTAATGTCCTGAATGCTACCTAATGGGCCCCATTCCTAAAGATCCGCCACTTCCCATAGTGCCAAGCCCACCTCCTGAAGGTCCACTACCTCCCATAAGTCTCTTTCTCTCCCCCTTCCCCCTCTCCTACTCTCCCTCTCTCTCCTCTTTCCCTCCTTCCTCCTCTCTCTTGCACACACCACCACCACCACCACCACCACCACCACCACCACCACCACCCAACATCCAGCAGGAGTAATTTTATGCCTTTAACATATGTTTTTTGGAGAGGTGAGGGGTTGAAACAGGATCCCTCTACATAACTTCACTGTCTTGAAACTCACTATATAGGCCAGGGTGTTCTCAAAATCACAGCAATCTACTTGCCTCTGCCTCCTGAGTGCTGGGATTAAAGGCCTGTACCACCATGCCCAGGCAACACATCAGTGCACGCATGTGTATGTGTGTGTGTGTGTGTGTGTGTGTGTGTGTGTGTGTGTGTGTGTGTGTGTATGTGTGTGTTGGGGGGCATTCTAACTAAAGTATATGCTCCATTTATCTTCTATTCCAAAGGACCCAGAGAGTTGGTTCTGAAGTTGGCATTTTGAGATTATTGGTAAAGAAAATGAAGTAGCAGCAAAAAGAAGTTAATAAAAGACAGTCACAATGTTGTCCCATTGTATAGTGGTTAGGTCAACAGGCAATCAGGCTGATGGGATGTGAGGGCATTTCACTTTACAAACACATAAGTGAACACAAAAAATTCTCCTAGCAGTCTCAGAAGTCACCCTGGCCCAGCCAGTTTGACTGCATCTGTGGGACATACCTGGAGGGTTACAGGACACACCCAGAGGGGTACAGGACACACCCGGAGGGGTTACTGGATCCAAAACACATGCTCAAATTTCTGTCTTGTTTTCATCCTGATTTATATAATCAGTCCTTTCAACCTCAACAAAATAATAACTTTCTAGAGTAGCATTAACAATAATATCAGTAATTATTTTAGCTAGCATTTGCTGAGTGCTGACTTTATGTGAGACACAGGGCTAACCGTTTGACACATAGTTTCTGTTTATCCTCCACAGAAGTCTAGATGAGAGCAAAAGCATTAACTTGTGCTTCTGTATCTACACAGAAAGCTGGTTCCATAGCTAGTCATGGTAGGCACAGGAAATCCTGTTACTTTGGCCTCCTCTAAGATCATTGTGAATATCTGGGTATACAGGAAGCACTTAATGAAGAAGCCTTCTGAATCAGCTTATGCAGAGTAGAATAGATCTTTGTGTTTTAGCTTATAGAATCTGAAACCTGGACCCCACATACAAACACAGGGCCTGCCCAAGAAGAGCCTGATCTTCACAGAATTCATCAGCCAGTTCTCAAACGACACCAGGAATGAGATGCTATGCTATGTGTGCTAAGCGAGACTTGAGGCCTGCCAAGCTGATGGGTCCAGGAAAGTGTCAGGTCAACATCTCAGGAGACTGCAATCTTCTACCAATGCTAAAACTGAAAGTCTAGAGTGTCTTGCAAGAAAGGCCAAAGGGACTGGGCTGGTGCCTCAGTTCTCCTGGGAGTGACCCATGTTGCATAAAGTTTGGGCTTCCCTCCACCCAGTCTTGGCTCTTCCTCCCAGACACGAAGCCTTCCTTGACCTCTGTCCCTGTCTGCTCTCTGAGTCTATTTCCAGATGCAATTTAAGCTAATGCTGTGGAGTTGGATTTTAGTCGGTCCTCAATAGATGTCAGAAAGATGGACTGCTTCATAATTGTTCAGGAAGATGCCTTCTGCCTGCTTCCACCTAGAGCAAAGGGATTTTCTAGTCTTCGTCAAGTCCACCATAGCCTATATTCTTCTTCAGAATTATTTTTAACTTACTGCACTTATCACTTTTGCTACCACAACTACCTGTTAATACCCTTATACTAAACCTCAGAAGAAGCTAGCCTTCTGTTAAAGAAAGCCATCTCATCCAATAGGCAGTGAGTTAACCCAACTCTTAACCCCATGGATGTCTCTTATTCCAGTGTTGATGTAACTCACACACAGGTGGGAGACATGGGCTGCAATGTGGCTCGGTGAGGTCCTGAATTCCATGTCCAGCACCAAGCCAGAAAAAGGAAAGTTAGTGTGTGAAAACTCCAGTCCCCGAAGGTGCCCATGTCACAGCCCCTGTAAACAAAGACCACAGAAACCAAGTAAGCAGCAGAAGGGAGAAGAAACCCAATTGGCTCATAGGCCTATAGCATTTCCTCAAGCGATCTAAGGTATGTTCGTTCTCAGCTTCACTCTGCAAAGACACCTAAGTAGCCAAAAGACTAACTCAATAAAAGGAGGCAGGGTTAATGAGTAGTTGGCCCAGGCAGAGGTCAATATTTTAAAATTTAATGGTTTTTATAGCCTCACAAATCCCCAGAAGTCACATAATATCTTTTTAGTTGTCAGCCATAAGCATAAAGGGAAAAAGAGAGGAATCTGGATAGTGAGCCAATGACTGCCCAAGAAGAGCGCTAACAGCGCTCTTCATTAGAACCTTGGGGTTATTAAAGACATGGACTCCTAAGTCCCACTCTAGCAGTTTTTGCTGAAGGATTCTTGTGGGGCCTAGGAGTTCCCAAGGGATGCTTATTTCCAGTGGCTCTTCCCCCAACACATAACAAATACCAGGGTGTCACATAATGCACTAGAAGTCAAGGTGCTGAGCTAACAAAGTAGCAAAGCCCAGATGGAGCCCTAAGCTCCAGACACTATTGACCTTTCCATGTGACCCTAGGAACTGCAAACCTAACTTTAGCCTTGACAGAATGCAGCGAGATCCAGCGGCTCCTTGCCTCAGGCACTTAGGTTCACAAAGCCTGCCAGCGAGCACCTGGCAGGAGTGACTGGCAGGAGTGACTCGATGACAACAGGGAATCTCACAGCCCGTTCTTTTACCCAGCACACACACGGCTTTCAATTAAACCACCTGCTGCCTTGCTGACAAGGGCAGACCAAGGAATTTCCATGATGCACAGTCCCTTGGTGTCCTGTCACACAATCGCCTCTTTTCAAATGGGTAAAGGACTTAATGTCCAGACCACCTCCCTGGGGATGAATGTGACCCTTCCAGGGAAGGCAGGGTGTGCTGCCATTCACATGTCCCCTCACCCCAGCTTATCTGACTGGCTGAGGGACAAGTTCTGTGTTTTGTCTGCCTGGGAAATCTAATGGAAACAACTATTAATAGACATATTTATTTTATCAAGGAAAATATGCTCTTAAAATGTTCAAGAAAGGATATTGCCTAGTTCTCAAGGACTAGCCTGAGAGAAGCTTGGGAGCACGCGCGCGCGCGCGCACGCGCGCACGCACACACACACACACACACACACACATACACACACACATATACACATCACTATAAATACATATACTTAATATACATATGTGGATATATAAATGTGAATATACAGGCATCTATCACCTAGATAAGAATAAGCATATATGCACAACTTTACTAGTATCACATTTCATTTTTTCATGGGAAAAAAAACTTAATCTCTCATTTTTCAATTGCAGGAAGTAATTAATGTTCTGGTGCTTTTCAAACAGTAACATTCACCTAGGTAAGATCACATAGGGTGGGCCTGAGAGCTTCTACCTGGAGCAAGTCCCCTGGTCACACCAACACTGGCTGGCAGGCATTGGGGGGTGAGAAATGAGATTCTAGTGTGTGGTGAATGGCCATTTTTACATCACCATAAAATAATAACTGCTAGAGTAGAACCTATAAAACAATTTAAGTTGGGTTAATCTTTCTAGATTGAGTCTAAAAGGGACACCAGAACCTGGGCAATGCCTTACTGCTGTTGTTAGAAACAATTTCCAATGTGCTCATACCACTGCAGAGTAACACATTTTGACTGAGGAGAAATAGATTGCCTCCTTTTTCAGCAGGGACAGAGGCACCTGGGACAACAGGTATCTTTCTTATTGCTGATATTGATAGTCAGGGTATGTCAGGCCACACTGACCATATTAAAATTCACTCTAGTGTATCCTCTTTGAAGATCTTGGGGAAAAAAATAGGCAAACCCAAAGTTTTTCAAATACCCTGACTGACCATACTCATTACTTTGTCTAAATATTTGAGTAAGGGTATCAATCACCTTCACTTCTAAAACTTGAAAAAAGAAATTAAACCTAAATGGTATAAACAGTACACAAATGCAAATGGACTTATATCATTGAAGGATATGCTACAAAAATAAACAAATAGGGAATAATCCCCATGGAGAGAGAGAACTCTAGCTTTCTGGGCATGGAAGAGTTTACCTGCAACACAATAATGGCCATAAAGGACACCCAAAGATTCCACACACTTGGCATGGGGTGCTAAAACAGTGTATATGAAAGGTGACGGGACTCAAGTTGATTAGAACGGTGATAAGATTTGAATCTGGTCTTCAAGGATTTCAGAAGCTGTCTCAAGGGGAGAAAATGACCAAAGGTGTGGAGTATAACCAGGCAGTGGGAACAGGGGTCAATGTGGAGGTTGCATCTCTGTACCAGGTACCAAGCCACTGACTTATATAATTCTTCCCCCAAATAATTTGACAAAATTGACATTATTTCACCAATGTGATGTCCCAAGAACCGAGACAAAGAAAAATTGAATGAATAATATCATACAGCTATTGAGCAGACAGACCCCAGGGGTATGAATTTAGGTACAAAGGATGCCAGAATCAAGAAATGAACCCCCACATCCATCTTACAGCTCCCTAAGCTCTTAATTATGAGTTGGGAAACAATACTGAAGTAGAATAATTGAAAATAAACTTTAATGAGTTTCATTTATAAATATTTTATGGACTGTAATAGGAGTCAGCATGAATAAAATGTTAAACTAGAACTAATTCCATTCATGTGAATGTATCTTTATAAAACCAAAAGCAAGAAGTAAATGCTGTGTGGTGGGATCCTATCATTTGATATGTAAGAATCGAACAGTGTAGGCTTCACAGAACACGAGGCAAGGCTGGGATTTAATATTCTATTGGACATGCTTGACCAAATTAAGAGCTATGGCTGTTGACTTTCCAATCTTCAATTTATTCCCAGAAAATTTCATTAGAATACAATGCCATGTTAGTAACTGGGCTCCTGAGCTGGGGACTCATGACAGTTCTCAGGGAACAAAGAGCAGAGAGTGAAGAACAGAGCTTTTCTGCATCTGCCAGCTAGGTTCATGTTGGGTACAGCTCTGCATCACTTGAAAAGACAAGATTCTAGACACCAAAAGGATCTCTTTTGTTCCTTTTGTTAGACTGACAATACTAACTGTCAAAATTTCAGAGCTGATGATTTCTATAAACAATCTGCACCAGGCTTGACCTAGGTGTTCACTTCCTGGCTCCTGAGGGATATTTAGTAGTGGGTAGCCAGTAAAACAATGGTTTCTGCCTCGCCTCAGGTCTGTGGAGCCCATGTTGCTTGATTCTTATGCAGTCAGATAGCAGGATCCCATCACACAGTATTTGCATAGTCACATGACCTTGGTACTGCGGACCCGTTCATTCCTGTCGGAACTCCTTTTTCCCTCTTCATGGTGTCTGATAGCAACTCTTCTGTATACATCCTTACATGACGGTGGGGCAAAAGAACTCATTTTGTCATCACTCCAGTAGGGATGAAGAAAATGCAAGGCATATTTCAATAAATCACAGCCTGTGCTGATGTCTGATAGGGTGTGATGGTGGGGATGAGAAAAGCCAAGCGTGACTGCAGTATCAAGATGGCTAAAGATCATAGCCTAGATGCCTCAGACACCCAGAAACCTCCATCCACAGAAAGCAGTGAAACGTGAAAAGACATGAAAGGAGCAATGTCTTCCCAGAAAGTAAATGTGGGGCTCTGAGCAGGAAAGAGAACAGGACCCAGAGAAGATGCATCCAGGTGAGGAATGGCCTGGCGGCTCCTGGTTAGGGAAAGCTGGGCCCAGGGCAGAGCTAAGTGGTAGACAGGGTTTGTGTGAGGTCCTGTGTCCAGTCTACACACAAGGGAAGTGTACTGTTTCTTTCCTGAGCTTCTTGTGTTCTCTGTGACAAGCTCTGTGCAAACTGCACTAGGCAAAGTCTCTGTGAGGCCAGTAGTATTAATCTCAGGCATTGAAGGTCACTGAAAGGGTCTACGGAACATGCTCAGTGTCACAGAGGTAGCAAGAGGCCAAATGAAATTCAAATATGTGGTCATACATCTGTCAGTCTGTATTGCAAAGTGAAAATGCCTCACCCTGCAATCATGGTAAAGTGAAATACAAATAGGCAAGGCTGCAAGCAGAAAACACCAAGCCATGCTATAAAGAGAGAAGTAGAATATTCTGGGACTATCTGCCTTCCTAAAGCTGGATTTGGTGAAATGTCAGTTGCATCTGATAGTCAAGACTTATGTTGGGTTAACAATGTACTGAATTCATAGGAGCTATTCACAAAAAAAGCAATAAAGTATTAAAGAGCTGGTGGTATTAGGTTATAATTTAACCTTACTATGCATACTTAAACAAATCAGAGGCAGGATACTACGTCTTTTCTCAAGCAGGGTTGAGAAAGTCCTAGCATTGGTTTGAACAACTGCAGATACCCTGGCCTGGGGTGCAGCACAGTGGTAAAGCACTTGCCAAGCATGCAAAAGTCCCTGGGTTCCATTCTCAGCGCCAGGAAAAACCCGAAAAGCCTGAAAGGTCCTTATACCCACACGAGCCTTTTCAACTTTTTACCACTGGAGGTCGCTGTTACCTTACATTTGCGAACAAGACCCTGGGTTTGCTGGTTGGCAATGTGGACATTTAAAACCTACCTGCTTGTTCCCTGTATTTGTATTTGAAAAGCAAACAGTTGAAACAGTCATTAAATTGGAAAAATACTTCAGATCATATGAGGATTTAGAAAATCCTGTTTGTCTACAAATACTTAACGTCTTTTTGTTTTAATTAAATTACTATAATGGTGTATCCCTGAAATTTTACATTTGTTCAAACCTACAGACTGTACAACACTAGAGATGAGCCTCAGTATAGAGTATAGAATATCAGTGAAGGTTTGTTTGTTAGAACAAAAGCACGGTTATGCTAGAGGAGTTGCGCATAGATCTGTGCTGTGGGAGATGGACTATATATGCAGAGCTCTGTAACTATAGGAGATGTGTTATGTATGCATAACTCTAGCTTTCTCTTGGTTTTGCTCAGAACCCAAAACTTCTCTAAGAAGCAAATTACTTTTTTTTTTAAGAAACACTAGTAAAAATTTCTGCAATTAAGCCATATAACTGGTTTTAAATGTTGAGCAAATGAATCTATTCAGAAAGAAAGACCGTAGTATGCATGCAGCTGTATCACTTTGGTCAAGCTCCTAGTCTCAGTAAGTCTTATTTGCCTGTAGACAAAGAGCTTCGTGAGGCTACTGTGACAGGTGCCATACACTGTGTGGGAAATCCTTAGCACAGTGCCTGGAACATGTAGCATCAATGCCAGTGACCAATCAGGGAAGGATCTGTCTCCTCAGGTTGTCACAGAGTTTTTGCTGTTACATTACTAGAGACTGAGCCCAAGGCTTTACAGTGCTAGGCAAGGCCCTGAGCTACACCCTGTTTATAAAGTTCTTAGAACAAGTAGACACACAGCAAGGAGGACTGTTTACAATAAAATGCCTGGGTAAATACAGAACTACAACCAGGTTAAAGGCATTGATCCTAAGTAGGTAATCAGCAAACACAACCCTAAGAACATAAAAATTGGAGTGGGGTACAGCACCTGTGCACAGAATGAGAGCCACCATGGGCTGGTTGCATCCCCAGCCCTGGGGAGGGATAATGTATTAGTGTAATATGCTTGTTCTAGAAACCTCAGAACTAAATGAGACCTACTGCCATCAGTTCTTATGTTTCTGAATACTAAGGCCTGCCAAGTCATCTCAACGGGACCCCTAACCAAACATCTCTACTAAAAGGAAAAGAATGCACAAACGGAATCTAGGCCTGTTAAACACTTAAAGGAACTGTCTTGTTTTGCCAGCTTCTGTCTCTTTTTGAGATGATCAGGGCCCATGAGCAAATGAAATTGCTTTGGTCAGCGAGTTTCATGTATTTTTCATGTGTTTGACAACTTTTATTGGCATCTAAGCATAGCCAACACAGTACCTTTTTAGCTTGGTAATAGTTGCTTTTTAAGTAATATAAAATCTATACGTAATGGTTTAAATGAATTAGACTTATTTATTTAAATAACAGACTCTGGTATGGGTGGATTAGATACATTTGTGAATTAAAGGTTTACATTCATTTTTATGCCTACCCCTTATCCTAATTTCATTAATATGAGCATTAAGCTACATAGAAAAGGTAGGGATGGGCCTAGCTTGTTCATGTGTGGAATACAAATACTGGAAGGTAACAGTCAAGTTAGAATGTGAGTGCACTCACTACTGGCTTCCAGCCTAGTTATTTCCTTTTTTAGAATTTCCTGATGCCTGGGCCACTGACAAGATCATTAACCCCACACCTGTTATAGCAGAAGTCTCTGGACTCACCCCCTGCTGTTCAGGCTTCCAGCTCCCATGCTGAGGCATTCAGAGAATGGGTGTGGTGCTGGGACCCTTGGAAATTAAGCACCAGTGACACTTAGTGACAAGCTAGAGCCAGGGCCTGGCTGGTGGTTTACCAGCTGGAGGAGGGCCTGCAGGACTCAAGAAACTGAGCCAGATCTTGATCTGTAGATCCAATGTGGGCAGTCGGAGAGGCGGCAAGGGGGGGACGGACCCCCTAACAGAGACAAGAATTCTGAAAAAAAAAATGCCGGCTCTGGCAGTACAGAAGATCAGCCTGGAGAGAACTCAGAAAGAAAGAGTCCTCCCTCATTGTCAGGAATCATGGACAAGTCCATTTGTTGAACCCTCTTTTCAAAGATTTGGATAAGCCAGCCTCCAAGGATCTATGCTTTAAGTCTGTGTGTGTGTGTGTGTGTGTGTGTGTGTGTGTGTGTGTGTGTCTGTCTGTCTGTCTGTCTGTCTGTCAAATGTCAAATCGAAAGCCTTATGCATCGTAGGCACATGTTTGACCATAAAACTGTATACCAAGTTCCAATCTTTGAGTCACAACCACAGTACAGTGCTCTAGGGTGTCTGCACCAACACATACAAAAAAAAATTACCAAAGAGTGCCACCATAATCTGCAAGCAGCAGAACCTCCAACTAGGTGAAGCCACGAGCTATGGACTAATACTGAAGATTTATGAGCATATATTTTAAAAAGCATATATCATCTTAATTCCATAAAATGGACTCATAAATCGAGTGACTTTTCTCTCTGAAAAACAGTAGACAAGGTTGAGAAAATTATTAAAATAAATACTAGGAGGCAGATACATACAGAGGCTTAAGGTCTCCATGCTTAAGGCCATGTCCATGTGTTAAGAAGACTGTCTTAGTTAGGGTTTCTTTTGCTGCAACAAAACACCATGACCAAAAAGCAAGCTGGGGAGGAAAGCATTTTTTGGAAGGAAGTCAGGACAGGAACTCAAACAGGACAGGATCTTGGAGTCAGGAGCTGATGCAGAGGCCAAGGAGGGGTGCTACTTACTGGCTTGCTTCCCATGGCTTGCTCAGCCTGATTTCTTGTAGAACCCAAGACCATCAGTGCAGGGTTGGCCCCACCCACAATGGGCTGGACCCTCCCCCATTGATCACTAGCTGAGAAAATGCCTTACAGCTGGATCCCGTGGAAGCATTTCCTCATCTGAAGCTCCTTCCTCTCTGATGACTCTAGCTTGTGTCAAGTTGGCACACAAAAGCAGCCAGTACAAAGACATAAGGGTGTGAGGCCCAGATGTTAAGAAAGCAATGCACTGTAAATAGTAACAGTGACAGCCTTCACATTTTACAAAGCATCTTCATATATGCATGCTCCTTTATTTTACCCTAAGAGTATGCCAGTATGACAGAAAGGGACAGACACACACTGCTATTCAAAGAACATGAAGAATGTCCCTGGAGTGGTTTAAACTGGAAACTGTCTCTGTCCTCAGGGCAATCCTCGGCACTGGTTTTGAGGGGCCACTCTGAGTTCACCTCTGACTGCATGTGGACAGTGGTCAGCCATCCTTCATTTCCGTTGATGAGACAAATACACCAACAAAAAGCAACACAGGGGAGGGAGGGTGCTGTGGGATGTTCTGTATGTCCTGTGGGAGCCCATTCTCAGGTTCTTTGTGGCGTTACCCAGCAGGTCCGTATAGAGGATGATTAGGACCATGGGCCTGAGTGCAGGTGTTTGAGATGGTCTGCACTTGGCTGTGCTGGGGGATGGTCTGTATGTCAAGTTGCTCTGATTGGTTAATAAATAAAACCTGATCGGCCGTGGCTAGGCAGGATAAAAGGACAGAAAGGCAGAAGGAGACGCTGCAGCCGCCGCAATGACCAGAGAGGCTGCAGCCGCCGCCATGACCAGAGAGGCTGCAGCCGCCGCCATGACCAGCAGCATGTGAAGACGCCAGTAAGCCACCAGCTACATGGCAAGGTATAGATGTATGGAAATGGATCAATTTAAGATAAAAGCACAGTTAGCAAGATAAGGACAGTTAGCAGGAAGCCTGCCACGGCCATGCAGTTTGCAAGCAATATAAGTGTCTGTGTTTATTTGGTTGGGTCTGAGCGGCTGTGGGACTGGCGGGTGACAGAGATTTGTCCTGACTGTGGGCAAGGCGAAAAAATCAAGCTACATTTGGCGCCCAACGTGGGGCTAAAGAAAAAAAGGGCTAAAGAAAAAAAGGGCTAAAGAAAAAAAGGGTTAAAGAAAAAAAGAAGAAAAAAAAAGGGACTAAAGAAAAAGGACAAATGAACAGGGATAAAGGCCGGTGTTATGAAAAAAAAAAAAATACTAAAGACAAAGTCCCTTAACCAAGAGGCGCTCCAATAAAGTGTGATCTGAGAAGAATCCTCGCGTGGTAAAGAGGATTCAGAACTCAACACACGGAGCGGTGACGTCGGTAAGTTCTCCAGGAACGGTGACGTCGGTAAACGCCCCACAGTTCCTAATTCTCTCTCTCAAATGAGCGGCAGCCGCCGGTTTGAGTTACTGGCGGGTTCCTGGGGCTTGGAAGAGAGAGGAAAAGGAACATAGACAGTTATATAAAGAAATAGAAAGTTTAAAAAAATAAAGTCGTTAAAGAGAAAGTAAAAGTAATATAAAAAATAAGCCATGTAAAGATGGATATCACACAGAGAGTTTGGATTATATTGTCTTTGGGATTTTTAACTGCAGAAAAACATTTGATCGTAAAAGATGTTGAGTTAAACCAATATGTATATATTAAAGATATCTTGACTTTAAAATTTGGATATAAGGATGTGTTACTTTGGAAAGGAGACTCTGTTTTTGTCTCTACAGAAAGCCAGAGGCTATGGATTTGTTCCAGATTAAGATACATCAGGTTTGACCAGCCAAGACCACCTGAAAGGTCTCCGATGACACCATGGCCCAGATGATCCAACATCCAGAATCGTTTCAAGGCAACTGGCTCAGACAATACGGTCTCACGGACTACTCCATGATCCTAAAATTTTCTTTGCATCCCCATAAGATACAGCGCCCCCCTCCAGCAGGAAGTAGTTAAGAGAAGCTACGCCCAAATTCCCAAATATACCAAGCTGACTTTGGAGATGTGTAAAAGTTAAAACCTTCCTTTTAAAAAAAAAAAAAAAAGAAAGGGGAAGTGCTGTGGGATGTTCTGTATGTCCTGTGGGAGCCCATTCTCAGGTTCTTTGTGGCGTTACCCAGCAGGTCCGTATAGAGGATGATTAGGACCATGGGCCTGAGTGCAGGTGTTTGAGATGGTCTGCACTTGGCTGTGCTGGGGGATGGTCTGTATGTCAAGTTGCTCTGATTGGTTAATAAATAAAACCTGATCGGCCGTGGCTAGGCAGGATAAAAGGACAGAAAGGCAGAAGGAGACGCTGCAGCCGCCGCAATGACCAGAGAGGCTGCAGCCGCCGCCATGACCAGAGAGGCTGCAGCCGCCGCCATGACCAGCAGCATGTGAAGACGCCAGTAAGCCACCAGCTACATGGCAAGGTATAGATGTATGGAAATGGATCAATTTAAGATAAAAGCACAGTTAGCAAGATAAGGACAGTTAGCAGGAAGCCTGCCACGGCCATGCAGTTTGCAAGCAATATAAGTGTCTGTGTTTATTTGGTTGGGTCTGAGCGGCTGTGGGACTGGTGGGTGACAGAGATTTGTCCGGACTGTGGGCGAGGTGGAAAACTCAAGCGACAGGAGGGGATTATCCTGTTGACAATCCCAGCTTACATCTGTCGTTGGGGAAGTCAAGGCAAGAAACTGAGCAGCTAGTCACATCACATTGGCAGTCAAGAATGAACAGAAAATAAGTGAGCACTTGCTTGCTACTTATCCTCAGCTAGTGCTCTTCACTCTTACACAGTCTAGGGTCCCTCTCATATGCAATTAACAGTCAAGATAACCCCCTAAGGACACACCCACAGGCCAATCTGATCTAGATGATCCCTTTTTAAGATTCTCTTCCCAGGCGATTCCATGTTGTGGCACCCTGACAGGTAAAACCAACCAGTGCAGCAGATTAACTGACGCCAGCTATCTGCAGAAATACTGGTGTGCGCCTCTGAGACAGAGCAGGGGAGGCCCTGATGCCCACCGAAGACTCCCGCTGAAACTTGGCTCCTTCCAGAAAGCAGCTTCCACTAGGTTCAGGAAGCTGACTCTCTCCTCATAACAAATACCCCCAGAGAGCTGTGGGGAGCGATGGTAAGCACCTCTACCACTGTTTGTGAGCCTGGTGCAGGAAGACCCAATATTCATGAACATTATGTCTACATCAAATGCAAAACCATATGTGGACAGAAAGAATTGATGAGGTATGCCGATATCCTGGGATTCTGTGCAACAGTGAACAGTGTACCTGGTAAGCCCACCCTTTGAGGGCTTAAAGTATGAACTATTTATTTTGAGACAGGGTGTAACCATGTAACTCGGGCTGGCCTCCAACTCACGGATCTGCCTGCCTCTGCCTCCTGTGTAATGGAATTAAAGGCATGCACCACAAGGCTGCATGTATATAAAAGCTTTGTTTCCCAAGTCTCAAGAAGCAATCCTGGGACCCAAAGCCATGCACTGTCTCCCTTATGCTCAACCACAGTCTCCAATGAAGCCTTATCCTCATGACTTTCATCGTAAATTGAGCAATTTTCCCTCAGATAAGTCAACAATACCAAAAATGAGCTCGTAACACTGCAAGCAGGAAACTGGTAAAACAAAAATGAGCTGGTAACAACAACAAAAATCAATCCCCAAGTGAGCAAAAGAACACTGTCTTGATTGCCACACCTCAGAGGCTAAACTTTGAAACTTCAGTGTATTTGAAAGGGTTCCTCTCTCTGTTCTTTACACAGTCTGGTCTACCTTTTGCTCCAGCTGTTGTTGAGGCAACTAAATAGGGTCTCTTCCTGTTCCCCTCCAAGTTACGGCAGCTTGCCACTTCCTAGAGTTCACTGAGAGAACACCAGGTGAATCATGTTTACCCAGAGGCAACTGAAGATGCCATAGGTCCTGTTAAACTTAGCAAAAGAGCCAGAGCCAGGTGGCCTTCAGTCCTACAACAGGGGCACAAAACTATGAGCCCTGCATACAGCAGTCAGCGCCATGCTGGAGCTTCCTCCTTTCACTATGTCATACACAGAGGTTCCAGGCCTGTTCCTCAGAGTCAATCTTCAAATTAAGGATCCAAACGTAAGCCCTGGTTACAGGTTCTACTTTCTTATGGGAATTTGGGAGTGGCAATTTGGGGACACTAGACATGCAGCCACATAAAAACCCTAAGCAAGCTTTCCCAGCATCAATGTTCTATACTAAAGGCCTCTTACAATTGCCCCTTTTCTCTAGAAAGAAGACTCTCTGTTACTTGCTTGCCTCGGTCCTTGGACTTTGTTACCACATGTTAAACAGAAAATGAGGAATAAATGCCTCTGGGCAAAGATCTGGAAAGAGTTCCTTTTGCAGGTGCCCCAGGGACCACCTTAGTTGTGAGAGATTTCTAGGTTCTCTGAGGTCATGCACTAACAAATCATTTTAAAATTTATGTTGTGTGTGTGTTGCTGTGCATTTGAAAAATCTATACTTAGCACACTTGCAATTTTGCTTTTGCTAAAAATGTTTTAAATGGATTGGCATATTAATAAAAATAAAAGTAACGTGAAAGAATATCTTTTGGCATGTATGCTTGGGAGATCTGTTCCCGGAAGCCCTCCCAAGTCTTTTAGCCTTTTATATAAAATGGCACAAGGTTTACATATGACCATGCACCTCTTCTCCTATGTTTTAAATCATCTCTGGCTTACTTATAATTCTTAACACAGTGTGAATGCTGATAGCTGTTATTCTCTATTATTTAGGGAATAATTATGAGGAAAAATGTCTGCAGATGTTCAGTACAGACATAATGTTTTCTCCATGGCTAGCTGAATCCACAGATGTGTAATTCATGGATACAGAGGGTCAATTGTACAGTGAAAGTCATGAAGATAGTCTGAAAAATGGAGGTCTGGGTAATGCTAATAGATAAATGGACATTTTACGACCATAATTGTTTGAGGAAATGGATGGGAACACAGTTCAGTAAATTATATTTAGGAATTTCATTAAGACATGTGTTAAGCATTGTCTTACCTAGAAACATAGACATAACTAGGAGCAATTATATATATTGAATCTGTTGTTTTAACTTTGGTAGAAAATAAAGATACTTTCTTCATATTAAAACAACTAACAGAAATGATATAAAATTATCATAATTTTGATTATTCAGAAACACCGAAACAACATACACAGTAAGGTTACTCATCTGTATATTCAAAGGTATATAGAACTATACAAGAGCAGGCATCTATACACAGTGCATCAGAAAGCCTTTACCTCTTGACTGCAGACAACATATTAACATTACAAATGGATTCTCTGGCATCCCTGAGAAAGCTAATCTCTAAACTGTTGTGCTTGGACAAATTTCAAAGATAATCAGTTGTCAGCATTATAAATGATCATTAGTGATGAAAAAGATGATAGTTATGTTGTAAATCTGACATAAATGAGCTTTTCTTTACAGTTAAAAAGCTATAAGAACCTTTAAAAGAATATATGTGGTACTTCTAAATGCTTGTTAACCTTTTCATTGTCAGATACCAGAGGTAGAAATACCAGTAGTGCTCATCCCAGAGCTTCAGAGAATACCATTCCTTTCCACACAGAAGCTGAAATCTCTCATAGCATTTCTCATGAAAGAAATGTAGTGCTCCTGATAGTTCCCATAAAAATATATATTAAACAGCCAGACATGATTAATGCTTGGGTACCAGTGACTGGGTCTGAATAGACAGACAACCATGATGTTAGGACTAGCCTAAAGACAGGTTTTTATATGCTTCAGGTTTGTTTTGTTTTGTTTTGTTTCTGTTGCTGTTTTTCTCCCACTAATTTTACTTTGTTCTCAACTAAGATAGATAAAGTAACTTAATAAATTATTCCAAGATTTGGCTGTTCATTTGAACATGAACTTGATAATCACAGAAGTGTCCATGCAGCAAGGACTCCAGGAAAGGCTCAGGCATTGGGGAAACATAGAGCTGTATCATCTGAAAACCACCAAGAACCAGAACTTGTGGTTCTCATAGGATAAGATGTAAGACATGCATGTATGTACCGCTATCAAACCACCTCTCCTGGAAATTTTTTAAACTGTAAATCATGTATTGCCAGTACAGCAAGAGCACCCGAGTGGGGCTTTGGCTCTCTGGGGAGAAGAGATGAAGAAAACCTTACTCTTTATATATGCACAGGATGAGCACACATATAATGCATCAAGGATATATACATCAAACAGGGTATTTGTAGAAATAAATTTCATGGGAAGGGCTGGAATGTGGCCCAGCAACACTTACCTGGGAACTTCAAGGCTTTGAGATTGATGCCTAGTACTGTATGCACACAAACAATTTTATGTAAGTGTGTGTGTGTTGGGGGATTGGGGGTTAGATGTTGTTCTCAGGAGCACCACCTACCTCCTTCTGAAACAAGGTCTCTTAGTGACCTGGACTTCACTTATTAGGCTGGACTGGCTGGCCAGTAAGCACTGAGATCCAGCATCGAGGTTAAAAATGGGTCACCATGCCCGATACTTTCACATGGGTTCTGGGGTCAAACTCATGCCCTTTCACTTGCAATGCAAGTACTTCCCCAACTGAGCCCCCTCTCCAGCCATTCAGAAAAGAATTAAGGAAGGAAAAGAAATAACATTTCATGGAAGAGGTCAATGGGGGGAGTGTTGGAGGAGAATAAAGGTGCTGAGGAACACTGCGGCCAGCCTGCCTTCCGAGAAGAGTGCTGCCCCTCATGGTCTTCTGGGGTGTTTGCTAGACTGGCTGAAGTGTTTGAAAGCGACTTAGCAGATGATAATGAATAAAGTAATCAAGCACACGGAGAAAGCTGTTTTCCTGGAAATGAACACCTCTCAGAAAGTACTACACTCTTCAGACTGAGAACTACTTCTCTTCCAGAACTGTATTTTGCCCACAGAATTCCATTGTAGAAATGGCTTCTGTGTTTGATGAAAAACCGTATCAGCAGCAGCCCAAAGCATGAGAGGAGACAATTCAAGTACTCAGCACCCTTCGTTGCTGAGCCTACAACAGATTTCCTATGAACAGGACAAATCTATGTTTTTCTTTTATAACCACGACATATAAAAAGGACCAAAAAAATGAAGTGATGCCAACATTATTTTTAACTCTCCTACCCCAAACAGATCACCAACTTAAATTAATTCCTGATACAGCTGCTTCAAGATTCCCCGAAAGTTGGCCCAATTGCTAGAAATGATGAAAGGTGCCACATGTCACTATTATTATCCCAGCCCCTCCTAAGACAGTAGTCCTGGGCAAGGATCCAGCAAGGCATGGACCAACTGCCTTTGGTGAGCACCGCTTCTGAGCTGGAGATGTTCAAAAAGAATTGCAAAATGAATCTGCCCTCATTCAAGAGGATTTCACTACCTGAGCATCCTCAAGTGCAGGGGCCTGCTTGGGGCCTCCCCATGTCACCACTGACCGAAACAGGCGCCAGAAGACTGAAGACGACAGAAGGCACACGCTACCTACAATCCAGAAGTCTTTTCTTTGAAGTATGGAGTCCATTGCCTGGGAGCAGCTGCGAAGTCCCTGGCTTTGTAGGTACCTTCCCTGCCCTGATCTAGCAAACCACTTTTCAAGTTCCCTGTGCTCCCTGCTCTGCTCTGAGGAGTGGGCATTGTGGACTGCAATGGGATTTTTTTTTGTGCAGTCCTACACTGGGCATCTCTGGTTACACGACCAACTAATACTCTGCTTCTTTAAAAGGAAACAGATGATGGCTCTTTGTGACAGATCCGAGACAGGTGCAGGGGCTGAGAGGGATCGCTGGCAATAATTTATACTGACACACATGTGTTTGTCCCCTGGTCAAGGACTAGTAGCTGCGTCATAACTGGTATCAGCTGCCTCTGCTGGGCCAACGCCAGCTAGGAAGCTTTCTCTTGCCGTTTTGGGGCAAGGAGAAAAAAAAAAAAGGAGTGGAAGAATGTAACTTCAAAAATTAAAAACCTTCATCCTTGACTATGCTATTTTGAGATCTAAGAACAGTCATTGTTAATACGGCTGGTGGTAAAATTTCACATCAGCTGTCAGGAAATGGCATCAATCAAAACAGAGACACCCATGCTTTACCCAACCCTCTCTTGTCTTTTGCCCATCCGGCTAAGAAATAGTTTGGTTTGGTTCAGTCTTTGAATATCTGAGAGAGGCACTGAAGCACCCCAGGGACCGTGAGACCCTGTGTCTGTTTGGGCCATCCTAATCTCTCCTCTAGATGGTACCGGGGAAGAATTGAACCTGTTTTTGTTGGTAGTAGTATTGTATTTTGAGTTTTTGTTTTTGTTTTGTTGTGTTTTTTGTCTTTTGTGTTTGAGATAAGGTCTCAGGCAACCCAGGCTGGCCTCAGACTTTCTGTGTAGCTAAGAATGATCTTCAGCTTCTGATCCTCCTGCTTCTACCTCCCAAATGCTAGCATTACAGGCACAGAGTGGGTCATCATGCCCAGTTTATGTGGTGCTGCTGCTCAAACTCAGGCTTCTTGCATGCTAAAGAAGCATTCCATCAACTGTAGTACATTCCCAGCCCTGAAACCTGGAGCTTACTAAAGGAGACTTTTCCATACAAATCATGATGAGTGTAGATTCAGAAGTAATCCACCTCAACTCAGCCCTATAAGCACAATTCTGGAGGAGTGGTCCACAAAGACATATTTTTGTAAAAGGACCATCCATACTCTAATCCCTCTTAGTTTTTGTACTTGGGACCAAGCCTTCATGGGAAATGACAGGAAATAGGATCACACAGGAAGGTGGGGAAAACCAAGGGAGATGAGCATAAATCATCTTGGGTATAAAATGTAGAACTATGGCACAGGGGACACAGCATATCCTTGTATGGGTTGGGGGTATAGCATATCCTTGAAATTGTGTTGTGTCCATAGCACCAAAGTATGGCTATAATAATTTGATTAAAACTCTGCATTTAATTATATCAAAGTAATTACAATTATAGTTGTGAGAACTATTTAGCATTTATAACATCATAGTATGTACATGGTGGCTATTAGGCTCCTCACTCAGATCAACTCTTTGCTAAGTTCTGCTTGATTTCAATGTATATGTTGGACAAGTTTAGATCTAGCGTATTGTGGTACGTGGTTATCTGCTGAAAACATACTTTATTCATCCATTTATTTGATTTCCATATATGCGTGATCTTTTGAAAGAGTGTTGCAGATGTCCTCATGGGGGAGGGGGAGGCTGGGACAAGGACATGGCCCAGGGGCAAATATAAAATATAGGCTTCGTACTGAGCATTTTAGAGAGGAGAGGAGAATCCTTGTGTGAAATCTTGCAGGTAAGATAATCGTGCTGGTGGGGAGTCAGTTTGGAGGGGACCCAGAAGTGATGACTATAGGGTGTTGGTGATGCACAG
Source organism: Peromyscus maniculatus bairdii (assembly GCF_049852395.1). Lineage (NCBI taxonomy): Eukaryota > Metazoa > Chordata > Mammalia > Rodentia > Cricetidae > Peromyscus > Peromyscus maniculatus. Next base: position 114,277,866 of record NC_134856.1, read on the forward strand.
ATTTAAGGCCCAGTGGAGGTTGAGACTGAGCTGAAGAATTGGAGAGCTTACAAGTGTGGTATAAAGGAAGAAGAGGAAGAACATCTGGGGGGAGGGAGGTTGAGCTATGGCCTTATTCTTAGGACAGGTGACTGTCACTTCCTATCTATTGCCAGCTCCTTGCTTGGGGAGAGGCCTATGCCACCCTTCAAAGGCTTTAATTTTGAGATATGGCATGGAAAAGGAGAACATAAAAGCAAGCCCATGAATCTCCCCTTTAAGTCATAAACCTTTTAAAATCCACAGTATTATTTAAGGGAAAAGGACATTAGAAAACAGAACCACATGGAAATAAAGAAAAATTAAAGGAACAAAGTTAAAATTATAAAATAAATTAAATGTTTCACATACAGAGGAGTAGAATATGAAGTATTTAACAATCCACCTTTAAAAAAAAAAACTAGAGGAAGAGAAAGATAGTTTAAAATAAACTCAGCGCAGGGAAAACAAATGAAATAGAAAATCCCGCTTAAGAGCCGGAAAAGAAAAAAGCATCCAAGTTTCACTGAACTATTTTAACAAATACAGGCTGTTAAATTTATATACAGTTCTTCTGCTCTGGGGACTGAGAGCAGATAAAGTTGCTTTTGGAAACTGTATTCCAAGCTTCCAGAACAAAGCTGCATCCCCAGAGTGTCTGAAATCCAGTGAAAATTGCCTTTCAGTGCAGCTAGCAAATGTTTCTACCATTAGTGGCCCTAATCTTCTCAGAAAGAGAATGGGAAGGGGGAGACGAGAGTCAAGTGAGAAAGTGGACAGGCCTTTTTAATGGTCCCAGGAGAGAAAAGAGTGACGCGGTAGAGGTCTGCTGCAGCCCTGCAGAAGATGGAGAGAGCCCTGGCAGCCCAGCTGTGTCCACACACCCCAGCTGCTGAGGTGGCCTCTCTACCTGGCAGCTGCCAGGCCTGCTGGCTGTGCTGCCACCACAGGTTGGGCTTTGCAAACCATAGAAAGAACTCTGAGCCGCCGCCGACACCTGTACCTGTCCATTCTCCACAGGGCCAGAGATGAACAGGGGTCCTGACTGCTGACATCCCTGGGCCTCTCTATTTATAAATAAAAAACTGAACGGGACATATGGCACTCCTTGTCGCTGGTTTCTACCTTTGATGGTGTCAACTGTAGCATGGAAGCCAGAAAGGCCCGGCCACAAAGTGTTTGCCTACTTCCTTTAGGGTCTCTGCAGACTCAATCTTTCCCCTACAAACCCCAAAATATAAAACTTCCAAATTAGATTTGGAACTTTCTAAAACAGTTGGTAATCATAAAAGTAATTCTTCCTAAGAAAGCTTATAGTCCAACTCACCATTACCTCACACTTTAAAGGCAGTTAATTAAAATTTTTTATCACATAACCTTGGCACAGTGGCACACACATGTTATCTTAGTACATAGAAGGTAGAGTCAGGAGGATCAGAAATTCAAGGTCATCCTAAGCTACACATGGAGTTCAAGGACTGCCTGGGCTACACAAGGCCCTCTCTGGAAAAAAAAAATCCAAACAACAACAGCAACAAAATTATATCACAGAATTATGAGAACAAATGTACTTGACAATCAAATCCATGTAAACCATTAGTTGATTTCTGTTGTGCAAAGTGATGAAAGATGAGTGTTTTTCTGTTTCCTTCAGAAATTCATGAGGAGAAAATAAATTCTGTCTGTTTGTGCTATTAGCGGTCCTTGCAAGGGTGTCTTTCATATCTCACTTATATTTTGCCTATGACAATTTCTTCTTCTGGATCTAAGTAATGGGGTGGTTGCATGCACCTAGATAGTTCCAGATATCTGGGAGGCTGTGGCAGGAGGATAGCTTGAGCCCAGGAGTTTAGGGCCGTGAGTTTTACCATATTAGCGTTCCTCTCACTCCAAATCTATACAGTACACATTGTAAAACAACCTTACAATTTCATTTGCAAAAGGAAATTCTCTAAGAAAAAGTAAGTAAACCAGCTCATTTTTATTATGTACCTGAGATGGAGGGTGAGTCCACTGGAGTGCTGTGTCTATGGAGGCCAGAGATGTTTGGTCCCCTGGAGCTGGAGTCACAGACTGTTGGGAGCTATCTTTTGTGGGGGTTGAGAACCAAATTCATATCCTTTTCAAAGTCAGTATGTGCTCTGAGCCATGGAGCTTCCCTCTAGCCGCTATAGTTTTTACTTAACTTTTAAATTTTGCTTAATCTTTAAACCTGTTGTAAATCAATACTTTAAGTTTCTTCTATTTATTATGTGTGTGAGAGAGATGGGGTGCAGCTCATGTGCGACCACACATGTGTGGGGGTTAGAAGACAGTTCTGTGGACTCAATTCCTCTGTCCACCTTCTTGTGGGTTCCTGGATTCTAACTCTGGCCACCAGGCTTGCATGGTCAGCACTTTTACCTACTCAGCCATCTCTGTAGCCCACGCCTTTGAACAATGTAACTTAGAAATCCACAGACTCATATATGAGGACATTGTGCATGGACACCCATGTCTTGAAATGTACTGTTCCCCCCCCAGCTCTCTCGCTCTCGCTCTCTCTCTCTCTCTCTCTCTCTCTCTCTCTCTCTCTCTCTCTCTCTCACACACACACACACACACACACACACACACACACACACACACACACCGATGCCCACACACATACTAGCTCTTTTCACTTATTTAATAAAGCTGCCAACTTTGTTTCTCCCTAATCATCTTGAAATTCCTTTCTACAGTATAGTCAAGGATATGCCCCTTTACTTGAGTGGAGGTCCCTGGCAAGGCATGGGTGTGGGTGGGAGTGAGGGGTCTTCTCAGTATTGTGGTAGCAGTGCTGGATATATTAACCAACTTACTCTCATAATACCTATCATCTCCTTGATCAGATTAGGCAACTCTGTGTTTGAATTTGGTGCATCTCAGAGCTCTGGTTCAGCAGAGTGGGCGCAGGTTTATACCATCATGCTGTCGGCAAGAAATGATGCCCCTTCTCTGGACTTTGCTGTCAATAACTCTACCTCTCACAGAGCTCAGGGTCTTTGGGAAATTGGAAATTGCAAATTGTACAGTTGTCTTCCCAGGGTGCTTCTCTGAGTTTTCAGCCCAAACACATATTTTCAATGATCCTTCTCTAAAGTGTGTTTCCAAAGCATATTCCCTAAGTATGTGCGTATGTGTACATGTATATTTGGTTGAGAGGGGTGATGATATGGAACCCAGGGTCTCCGGCATGCTCTGCAAACCCTTTACCACTGAGCTACACTCCCAGTCCCCAGAAACTCACTTCAAAGTTTCTCAGCCACTGCAGGTAAAATACACATTCAAAGGCTTCTGTTCTAACAACCCAGCTCAAGTGTAGAGTTTACACATCATCCTCGGAGAAGGGAATGGAAATGTGTCTGCTCTCAGGCTTCCTCGGTTCTACACATACGTGACAACACTGAACTTGAAGGGGGTCCCGTAAAGAGCATTAGCCGTGAGATGAGGGCGGATGTGATTACCTCATGGTCTCCAGCTTGCAGATCCAGCTCACTAGAATTCTCCTCCAGAAAGCATTTCACCTTCTCCACCTCTTCCATGCACTGGAAGAAGGCCACTTTCTCCAGGGGGTTGCTGCTGTGGCAGGAGCTGATCTCTTCCAGCCTCTTGACCTTCAGCATGCTGGTGGTGAGTCTGAGCAGGCTGCTGTCAGGGGTGGAGTTCTCATCTCCCTCGGTCTCCGACTTGTAAAGCAGGACACAGTCCTGACTTCTCAGCACTCCTTTCTCTTGACTATAAAAGAAGGAAACAAGAAAAGTTGGAGTCATTTACTCACTATCAACTTCCAAAATCAGGAGCAACGCCGATATGCACAGTGAAACTTTGTCCATTGAGAAACTTTTATTTTTACATTTTCCCACAAAGTTAAATAGTAAGAAGCACCCTCCCAGGTGACTATGTCCATCCTTCACTGAATTAAACAAGACATACATGGAGAGAAAGTAAGACATCTGACCCCAGTTATGTTTATGCGACGTATTTCACGTTGATTAAAGAAACCACAGACCTTTGTACACACAGGAATGGCTGGGAAAATCCTTTTGAAAAAGGAAGTTTTATATCCATCTACATTAAAAAGTAATAAATGAAATAGAGGTATTTCTATCTAATATACCCCCCCCCTTTTCTAGAACCCAAGAAAGACTGAGTCACCTACAGGAAGATGAGACAGGAGGGTCTGTCACCTGCCCTGCAGAGATGACCACAGGTGGCTGCCACCTGAAAGATTTCATTCACATCCTTGGTGTCTGTTCGCCCCTCCTTCGACATTCCAGAGACTTCCCACTTCCTTTCACCCCAGGAGTCCACACTCTGTCCCTTCGGGCTCTCAATAAAAGACCACTATGCACCCTGCTTTGAGTTTCATACTCCCGTGCTGTGAGCATGTGTTTTTTTCTAGGTGTCTAGTCATTACCAGATTTTTTTTCTTCACAGACTGAAATTAGCCAAGCTGTGGGAGATAAGGGGCAAATTTCAAACCCCTCCACCATATCAAGTGATGGGTTAAAACACAATTTGAGGAGTGGGGTTTTTGACTGGCATTGGAAGGCTTGCTCCTCACAGTCCTGCAGGAAAGGCTTGTCCAGGAAGAGGGGCTCCTGCCTCTTCTCTGAAATTGTACCTCCTTTTGGGCAGTGTCTCCACCCCAGCAATTATCTGCCTGCACCTCAGTCTCTAAGTTATTCAGTGCTGGGGATTGAGCCTAATAACCCACACATGTTAGGCAAGCACCCCTACCTTTGAATCACACCGCAAGGCCCCCGCCCACATCTTCAGACATTTGGTAGGGATCTTTCAAAAGAAACTCGTTTCGGATGAAGAATGCAGCCCCACACCTCTCACTGAACCTTTACTAACAGCTGTGCCCCGAGAGCTCGGCTCTGCGTGCTCTCTCTGAAATACTCCCCATTCAAATTAGGTAACGCACACACTGCAAAATAACACTTAATCCTAGGCACATGAATGCATCTACATATTCACACAGTACTTGGCTATCCAGGGAGAGAAAGATTAAGGAAAATTTGAATTTGTGCTTTCCTGTGGCTAGTCCCCGAGGCCCCCTGCTGGAAATTCTCTGAAATTTGCTTCATTTTCTCTATTTCAAAATCATTTCTAATTCTGCCAGTGAAACTTCACCTTTCATTTTTACAATTCATAGATTAAAATAATCTACTAGAGTTATAAAGTATTTCAAATATAATACTCTACAAAATCCTATATATTGCCTAAAGTACTTAGGTTCAAAAAAATTAAAATGCAAATAACGTCAACCAGAACTCTACAGATACACTATAGATCATTATTATTATTTTGTAAACTTCTCTGAAAAAAATTATAAAAATAAGAACAGGTGCATGTCTATTTAATGGTGAACTGTCGATAGATATAATGTTGAATCGCAGGCCATACTGAAAGTCATAAAATTAACATATTAAAACAAAAGTTTGGGTTTAACACATAATCATTCCATAAAGAAACACTAAGCATTGACTCTGTCTGAAGTTTCAAACCCCTTGTTGTTTAGAGCGACATAGAGAGAAAAGGGGGATTGGAGGGGCAGTGACAATCAGCCCGAGTGATACCGTCTGTAGGAGGACATCCTGGAGTCTGAATCACTTCACAAGAGGAGGATTCTTCCCAGCAGAGAACAGGAATCTGCAGACTCCGATCGACTGTAGAACTCTCCGGTAAGAGACTTCACTCTCAGTGGGAAGAAGTCATCTGGAGAGACAAGTGTCTCCACCGGAGGAAGTAGCTTCTCTCAAATGCCACCCTGAGCCCCTGTTTAAACTAATATGCTCCTTGATCTCATGTTGCTCAGCTGTTGCTTCCTTAGTCAGATGGGGAAGAATATTAATTTTAGATGCCAGGCCTTTCAAAGCTGATGGCTCCATTTCAAAGGTCAGGTAGGGAGATGATGAATTGAGAACGCAGGATGAAATATCACCTTTACCATCCTCTCTCAGTTCCCTTGTAATTACAGGGCTGGATTTGTGTCCTCTCAGACCTGATTGCAGCAACCAGGATGCAAGGTATGGGAGCCCACAGTTACATACACATTTGTTTTGATGATTATGGAGAGATCCAAATGTAATATGGTGCCTTCTGAATGCATTTAGCAAGCATTGTTTATTCAATACTTAATTGTATTTAAAAGGTCTCTAACTCCCCCTAGTTTAGGGGGAAGGTCAAAGGCACACATATCCAGGTAGGTACAAAGAACAGAGGTGGAATTCTCACCAACTGTCCTTATGAGTGACACCATGACTTTTCCTGATTCATCAAGAAAGCAACCACCTTCCTAGTTCTGCTGTTCCTAGATATATTTTCTTGATATAAAGTTTACATTGCCGACAAACTAAAACTGACATTATAGACGGCTCTCTAATTGCTCGTGACCCAGACAGCTGTCACCCTTTACCAATTCCTCTGAGACCTATTGCCACCACAGCCTCGGGCACCCTTGCTTTTTCTTTCTTTCTTCGTCTTCTTTTTTTTAAAAATGTAGATCAATGTTTTCCAGTCAAGACAAAAATGGGTGTTTTCCATTTTAAGTAGCATTTGGAGGACTCTAGCAGAATCTTATTTGAAAAGCAGAACTGTTGCTATTTTTCTAGGATTCCAAAACATAGTTCTTCAAGAAGATGCATTATTCAATAAAGTATTCTCAAAAGGCTGAACCGATTTCAGGTTATCAACTTTTGCAGGTGTGATAACGCTGTGTACAAATGCTGGCAAAGGCAAATCCTTCTCAGAATAAGGAAGATGTACGTAGTCACAGCCTCCAGTCAAACCATGAAAATGAAGTCAGAATTCCTATCTCCTTGGCTCCTAGCCACAGCACGAGAAAGCCAGGACCAGCAGATACACCACTCTTAACAAAATCCAATAGTTAATTTTCTTCATTTTTCCTCTAAAACTTTTTTTTTGGTTCTAGAATCCCATGCATGCTTCCACATTTCACATATCGGGATTTGTGATGAATTAGACACAGTGTGTAAAGGAAAGACAGTAGATGGGCATTGCAGAATATCCATCTGGGCTGCTCATAAAGTTTCTGAGTAGAAATCTCTCTTCCATGCTAGTTTTTTTTTTCTTCATACTGACCGGGTAGGTGGAGGTTTGCTACTCGGCTTTCTCTGTAAGCTTTGACCACTCCCTTAGTCTGAGGGCAAGAATCAAAATCGAGCACATCAATCAATTTAACTTCCTTTAGGAAATTTAAGTGTTCTATTTGATTTGGGGCACAGTTATTTGTTACGAGAATTGCACCAGTTGTGGTAAGAGTTATCCAGAGCTCACTAGGTAACTCTTACTATGACTGGTACAAAGGACACTGGGTAACTCTTACTATGACTAGTACAAAGCTCACTGGGTAACTCTTACTATGACTGGTACAAAGGACACTGGGTAACTCTTACTATGACTGGTACAAAGCTCACTGGGTAACTGAGTGCTCATCACTGACTGGGATATATTTATCCACACCACCACCTCCCCCACTATGTCACTTCCAATTGTCAGGGATCATCAGTAAAGAAAGGGCATTGTAAGAGCTGGAGGGCACAGAGGAGTGCTGTAGTGTGCTGTCTTCTAGACGTCACATGGCTTACACTTATGAATTCACTGCAGGTGTAGTTACCTGCACAAGACCTGCACAAGATCAAACCAGCCAAGAGGGTGTTGTTCTCTATGCCTCACCCCTTATGAGCAGTTGATCGCTGCTAGGGGAGGGAAAATCATTCTTTTTAGGAGGAAATGAAGTTGGGAGGGAGACATGGAAGAGTTGAAGGAGGGAAATGGGGATGGATATACTTCATTGTATACATGTATGAAATTCTCAAGAATAAAGAACAGAATTCCTTAATTTTTTAGGCAACATTTGCACTATCCAAGGAAGAGATTGAAATCTGAAGAGCCACATGAACTGGCATCATTGACAGCTCACCTTCTGCTTGGTATTCAAAGCAAGCCAGGAAATGTTGATAGTTTCTCTTTATACACAGCTTTCTGAATGTCTCCAGAAAAACAAGCCTTCTACACACAAACATGGAGCAATTGTCATAGATATCAAAATTCAGATGAAAGACTACCTCATTCCAGCTGCCTAACAATTACATTTTACACCTTCATAAAGCACCAGAGAATATGAACCTAAATACAGGAATTGATAAATTGCACTCCGTCAAAATTCAGGGTTTGCTCTTTAAAATACAGCATTAGAAAAATTAAAAGACTGGCTACGGCCTGGAGAAGATGTTTTGATAGCACAGATTTGATAAAGGGCTCATATCCAGAACACACAGAAGATTGCTACAACTCACTAATTGGATGACATACATCCCAGTTTTAATAGTGGACAAAGGATTTGAGTAGACGGGCAGAAAATAAATACAGAAATACTAAGAATCAGTCATCAGGAAGATGAAAATTCAAATCACAAAAAAAAATAACATTTGCGTCCACTGGGAAAGTGTTAAAGAGGTAGAGGAAGTGAACACGGCAAGGATGGGAAGAAAGGGGCGCTCTCGTCAGACTAGGGGTAGGCACGGAAAATGGCACAGATACATTTGAAAGTGGAGTATCAGTTTAAGTTGTTTTCTGTAAGTCTAGTACTTCTGGGTACACAGGGAAGAGAAATGAAAATGCAAGAACATGCAACCCTTGCACACACATGTTGGAAGGTGCAATACACACAATGGGCACAATTAGAAACAACCCAAATGTCCATTAGTTAGTTTGATGAAGGGAGATTACGAAGTGGTATGTCCATGCAAATGGAATACTAGTCAGAAACAAAATATGGATGCTTGCTATTGACACGAATGGACTAAAATATGGTGCTAAATGAAAAAAGACAAAGGCCACATACTATGGTATCTTATTAAAACAACAACAACAAAAAAAACCAGTCTATAGGAATTAGCTGTACATGAGATCTCACTGGATGGTGCATGGTGGTGATAATGGTTAGACAACTTACCAAATGTCTTAAAACACCAACACCGTTGAATTGTTAGCTGAGCGGTGGTGGCACACATCTTTAATCCCAGCACTCGGGAGGCAGAGCCAGGCGGATCTCTGTGAGTTCAAGGCTAGCCTGGTCTACAGAGTGAGATCCAGGACAGGCACCAAAACTACATGGAGAAACCCTGTCTCAAAAAAAAAAAAAAACAAAAAAAAAAAAACAAAAAAAAATACGGTTGAATTGTATACTTAAGTAACTCTTATGATCTGCAAAGTATACTTTACTAATGTCACTAAGAAAAAAGAAAATTCGGTTTTAATATGATTCATTAAAGCTAATCTTGTGAAAAGAAGTGGGAGGGTGAGTGCTCCTGGGCAGTGTGGAGCTAGTTGTTCCAAGTGACCAAGGCTGGGATCCAGGGAGGCATAAATTAAACCCACAGTACTGGGTCACCTGGGGCTGAAGAAAGGAAACACATGAGTGAGTGAGAGTTAAGAGTCTCCTGTTTTCCCTCTAGTACAAATACCACGTTAACATGAGATTTTGTAATTAATAAAGAATGCGTGCTTATATGAAGTTAGCTCCTACCACTTATTGTCTCCTTGGAGACAGGATACTTCCAGCCAAGAGGGTAATGATGTGACCAAATGTCCAGACTTGTTTACAGTCCATTTGATATTGGACCTTTCAATTTTCCAAGTGACAGTGAGTAAGTAGCTAAATATTTTGTAACAAAAACCAAGGAGTCTAAAACTCCCAGGCAGGCCGTGGGCAGAGTTCAGTGGTGGAGTTCCTGCTGGCATATATGTGGCCCTGACACAGAAACAAACTCATATTTCTTAGGCATGTAATAAATTTTCTGTGTTCCTTTTACTGTTTAAAACATGAAAACAAAAGAGGTGTTACAAAACTACATAAAAACATAAATGGGATCATTTAAAATTAATTTTTTAAACAGACTAAAAACTGTTTATTCCTCCAGTGGTAGGGTTAGTTGTTCTTTTAATTATGTGCCATTTTATTTTTTAGGGATTCAAATGCCTATCACTGGGATGATGTTTAGAAAATATTTCATTAGAAACAAAATGCATCATGCTCATAAATAAACTGGTGAAAGTTTCCAAAGCTTTATATGACTTTTATACCATTTTGTTGTATGTCTTTGCTTCCTAATCTTAAAAAAAAAAAAAAAAAAAAAAAACCAGAAAGCAAAACCTAGAAACTAAGGATGTAGCTCAGTAGGAGGATGTAGCTCAGTAGGAAAGTGCTTGGCTAAGGTGCATGAGGTCCTGCGTTCAATTCCCCCAGCACAGTAAAAATGGATAAATTTTAAAGTTGAAACCTGCAGAGGCATTACAAGAAGGGTACAGCAAATAGCTATATACTATTTTCTTATTGTCACTGAGCGTCAGTGCTTTCCATATCTGCTGTTTCTGTCTCCTTTCTAGAGGCTGCAGTTTCTACGGCACTTCATCCCTACATGCACGAGCATGTGTCCTCAGAAGGAAGACCTTTCTCACATGACCTGTCATGTGATGGACCCTGTCCATCAAATATCCCATAGCGCATTCTCTCTAAAGTCTTTTTAAAAATCCTCCTTTCTCTATTTAGGAAGCAGTCACCCCATTCTTTTTTCCTTTTATTCTATGTGAAATTGTTGTTTGTGAAAACTCCAGACAAATATGGCTTCATAAATTATCAGTTTGAAATGCCTAATTGTGTCTTCATGGAACCAAGTTAGATTTATGGCAAGAAAGCCAAAGAAATATTGTATTTTTCTCAGGATATCCAAACAGGTGGCACACAATGTCAACCTGTGCCATCATTAGTTAGTAAAGGTAACTTTGATGATCTGATTATGGTGGTATCCACCAGATTTCTCTAACGTAAAAGTTATATTTATCTCTTTCTAAATGATATGTAAATTATGAAACTCTGTGAGTATTCTGTGTTCCAGCAATGCCTAGGTCTTTAGTATCTATTCTTGACTGGGTGGATTACAATGGCGATTATGTAATAGTGATTTTCTGAGCCTACCATTTCTCCCATTCTCCCTAACTGGCATTCTTTTAAATCACAATGCTTCCATCCTGAACCTGCATCTGTCCCTTTTAAGTGTCAGTACAAGGTGAAGCCAAACAAAACCAAACACACACACACACACACACACACACACACACACACGCACGCACGCACGCACGCACGAAAGAAAGAAAGAAAAGAAAAGAAGGAAAGAAAGAAAGAAAGAAAGAAAGAAAGAAAGAAAGAAAGAAAGAAAGAAAGAAGGAAGGAAAGAAAGGAGGAAGGAAGGAAGGAAGGAAGGAAGGAAGGAAGGAAGGAAGGAAGGAAGGAAGGAAGGAAGGAAGGAAGGAAGGAAAAACCACCTTAACTCTTCATTTTGATGCTACAATTGTTGCATACTTGGTCAATGAGAGCATCTGCGTTAGGTGTTGTGTACTTTTGATACACCAATATTATTTTTGATTACTCTTTACTTCCTCCACATTTTCACTCTATTTCTGGAATTTTCCATTCCTTCGAGGAACTCTGGTTCTTTTTAAAGAAGAAAGACATTTCAAAATCAAAACCAAGTCATGAAGATGCTCTTTAAAAATCAAGAACTGGGAACAGGGATGCACCTTGCTACTGTGGTGTCACTGCTTCTGGCCATAACAGTGAAAATAATTACTGTTTTATATTACATGCTAATGCACACATATTTATAATTCCACCCCAACACTGCGGGAGTCTTCCTGCCTCTTTCCACATCCCCCATGTGTATTTCCCTCCCGTTGGTTCTTTAAGCCTAAGTAGGCAAGAAGAAAGCAAGATGCTTTCGACAAGGTAAATTTCATACCACTGCTGAGACTATCCATTCTAAACAAGCAGAGGGCATCTAGGAGGCTGCTGCCCACTCATGAAACTCCCATCCCATGGCATGAATCATCGTTTTCTAGTTTTAGGAATTGGGAGAACAGCGTATTTATGTTGACATGCTTTTCTACCTTCTAAATTGAAAGAGGATTTCAGGAGCTAGAAGCAGCTTATGATAGCAACGAGGCATGAAATTACAGAAGTGCAAACCTCAAGTCATGCTCTCACCAAAGCTGGCGAACTTCTCCCAGAGGGCAAGACTCAGGGGAGAAATTTTCCACAAGAAAAAACCCTGCAGTCCAGGGCACAGTAATGGCTGATGGGGAGACCTGTGAAGACCTCACCTACAACTGGGATGTGTTATTTACTGTGAAAGGTAAAAGAAAACTGGGCAACTACAGAATAGTTCAGAGTACGTTGCTAGTTTTTGTTCTGTGTTCAAAAGTATTGAAGAATTTGCGTGTAAATTCTTCAGTGGTCTGAAAAGACACATTGTAGTCAATATGAGACTGAACTGCCAACCCAGTTCTCACCCAGAACAAATGGTCACTGTGAAGGAAGCTGGGCAAGGTGGGGTGGATGCTCCTACTCTCACACACTTGGTTGGAAATGAAAGTTCAACTAACCATTATGAAACGCACCTTGAGCACACCCTTGGAACACATCAATGTATTTTCAAGAGTTTTATTTCAAAGGAGTAGATTTACCAAGATATTATCCATAGTGACTTTTTTTTATATTTAAAACATTAATTAGGGGGTAAAGATGTAGCTCAGTGGTCAGAGTATCTGTCTCTGGTATTCAATCTCCAGCATTGCCAATAATAATGATGATAATAATACATTGCAATAAAACATTAAAATCAAATGTAAATATAAGAGTTATTTAAATAGGATAGTATCTCCATGAGAAAAAGAAACATTTCATTAGTCATATTTACCCATATAAAAATAAATGTAGTGGTCAAGTTGGGAGAAAAATGAAATATTCTAGAACAGTATTTGCAGCAGGTTCCAAATTTTTGTTCGTTTTATTTTGTTGGAGACAAGTCTCACTATGTAGCTTTGGCTGTCCTAGAACTCACTATGTAAACCAGGCTGGTCTCAAACTCACAGAGATCCACCTGCCTCTGCCTCCAAAGTGCTGGGGTTAAAGACATCACAACTATGCCCATCAACATTCCTAATTTTTATGCATAAAAAGATACACTGCCAATAAATATTAAGTAAGTGATACTATACAGAGAAAAGGAATAGAAAAATGTCAGACAAGATTGTTGCAACAGATATGATCTATGCTTTTCTAAAGTTACTCATTGGTCTGTAAGCATTTATTTTCTTTATTTTCTTTTTTTTAATGGAAGATAATTTTATTTATTTATTTATTATGTATACAGCATGTATGACTGCAGGCCAGAAGAGGGCACCAGATCTCATTACAGATGGTTGTGAGCCACCATGTGGGTGCTGGGAATTGAACTCAGGACCTCTGGAAGAGCAGTCAGTGCTCTTAACCTCTGAGCCATCTCTCCAGCCCCTATTTTTTTTTTAATATGAATGAAATTCCACTTAAATGAATGGTAAATACCACAATAAAAAAAACCAGCCTAGTGGAAACCCTTGGCGTTACAGAGAGTGAGCTGAGGTTTGAAGTTGAGGTTCATTCACTGTGTATATTCAGAGTGGCTGTGTGGTTGTCCTAAACTTTGGTTCTTCTCACAGTTAAATGAGAATAATAAATAACATTTACCCACAGAGATGAGGGGTGAGAAATGAGGTGAAAGTGATTAATGCATCACAGGGACTTGACAGATGGCAACTTTTAAGGTTATTATTGGTACTATTATTGCTATTAATGTTACTAAATCCCCCCAAACAAAGGGTACCAGCTAAAAATTTAATCTAGATTCTAGAAGGCAAAATATTTTTGAGTATTTTATTATTCCACAGTGTACCTGTAAAATATTTTTCTCCTTTCACCAGGCTGTTACCCATAGAAAACACAAAAGAACTGTAAGTATAGCTTAAAAAGAATAATGACCACTCACAAAGCCACCACCAGGTGACACTCCTACACCTCACTCCTTTACCTCCTCTCCAACTAACTTCTAATCTGAGGTTTTAGATGATAATTGTGTTTTCTTCATAGTTTTACCACCTACATGTGCATTGTAAACATATAACTTTATGGTAGTTCAGGATTTGTGTGTGAATGTAACCATACTGTTTATAGTCTTTTGCATCATTTTTCAATCAAATCATCTTTCTCTGGCTTACTATACTTTTGTGTCCACTAGTTTTACTTAGGTAACATTATATTGCAAAACTATACAATTTATGTTCTTGTTATACTAGTACTTGATTTGTGGATGTTTTTGGTTTGGGGCTGTTATGAACACTACAGTGCATATAAATATAAGTACCAACATATTCCCACTAGCGCCCCAGTAATGTTTCTTTGCTCTGCTTTTAACACTTTTTGCTAATTTAGTGACCATGTAACAATATAGCATTTTAAACATTTAAATTGTATGTCTCCAATGACTAAATGGTTGAAGTTCTCATATATGTACATATATTATATATACATATATATGCAAGTTTTGCTTCCATTAAGTGCACATGTAAGGGTTTTAATCTCATGCTTTGATAAATTTCCTATTATTTTTATCACTATGTAGGAATTTTCAAATATGTGTTAAATATTATGTTTGATATATTACATTTTATTTATAAATAAATTTACATTGTGTTTGATATTGTTGTATTTTCCTGCATGAATCCTAAATGGTCTTATAATAAAAACATGGAGACAGATATTGGGGTAAGTGCTGAAAGATGAGAGGAAACAAGCCACTAGAGAACCTTCTTACCATTACCAAATCGTCAGGCCGAAAAGGAGACGAGATCCTGTCTCCAGGAATCCTCAGACTGAATGCCTCTGAGTCTCAGCTGAAAGGGCCTCTAGTTCCTGTCTCCTCATGCCTTCTATGCCTTTCTCCACCCAGCCATTTCACTTCCTATCTCAACCTTCCTAGTGCTGGGATTAATGACGTGTGTGCTTCCCAAATACTGAGGTTAAAGGTGTGTGCCACCACTGCCTGGCTCTATTTCTCTCCTAGACTGGATCAATCTCATGTAGCCCAGTGTGGCCTTGAACTCACAGAGATTCAGACCAATCGCAATCTCTGCCTCCCCAGTGCTAGGATTAAAGATGTGTGCCACCACTGCCTGACCTCTATGTTTAATCTAGTGACTGGCTCTGACCTCTGATCTTGAGGCAAATTTTATTCGAGTACAACAAAATATCACTACAGTATTTTATTTTCTAAATGCTTCATAATTTGAACTTCCCATATAGAAATTTGTTATGAACTATAGTAGGTCCACTATTTCCATACATTCTTTCAGTATCTCTTATGGAAAAATCTATCCTTTTTTCACTAATTTTTAAGACAGTCTCCTTCCTGTAGTAATAGCTGTAAACTTTGGGGTTGTCTTTTGGCAAGCTCCTCCACCCGCTGAGGATGTCTTAGCTATTGTTAGCATATTTAAAATATTTGTAGAATAGCCGGGCGGTGGTGGCGCACGCCTTTAATCCCAGCACTCGGGAGGCAGAGCCAGGCAGATCTCTGTGAGTTCGAGGCCAGCCCGGACTACCAAGTGAGTCCCAGGAAAGGCGCAAAGCTACACAGAGAAACCCTGTCTTGAAAAACCAAAAAAAAAAAAAAAAAAAAAAAAAAATTTTGTAGAATCAGCTTGTTAGTTTACACACACACACACACACACACACACACACACACACACACACACACACATACATGTGGCCTAGTGTGGAATATTCCTTTACACTGTGTGATATGTCACTGTGATTGGTTTAATAAAGAAGCTGACTGGCCAATAGCTGAACAGGATAAAGCTAGGTGGGAGAACCAAACTGAGAATTATGGGAATAAGAATGGCATAGAAGAGGAGTTGCCAGCAGACGCAGAGAGAAGTAAGATGGACATACTGTACTTAGTTAGAAAAGGTACCAAGCTACATGGCAAAGCATAGATAAGAAATATGGGTTAATTTAAATGTAACAGTTATCTCGTAACAGGCCTGAGCTAATTGGCCAAGCATTTGTAATTAATATAAGTCTCTGTGGTTACTTGGGACTGGTGGCTGGGAAAGAAAAGTTCACCTACAGCCTATAGACTGGGATCGAACTGAATCTATAAATGAGTCTGGCAATGATTTATATCTTACACTAAAGGGTGTTAGGAGCTGCAAATATGGAATATTACTTCATTTATCACACTCCTTTACACTTTCCTTCATGTCTATTATACAGCTTCCCTCTTCTGGAGGAAGAAAACCACCTCTTCATATCTTTCATCAGATTTATTCTTAGGTAATTCATATTTGTGATGCTACTTCATGCTTTGTTTTTAGGCTTCTTTCTACCTATGCCTATTTACAACATTTAATATTTTAAGCAGATAACTTGTTAAACTGATATCACTCAGAATAATTTTCTATACATAATTTTTGGTGTATACAACCTACAAATATAGATGTGCCACTCCTCTGGTACAGTCCCAACCCTTTTATTGCTTTCTCTTTTTCTTACATCATAGTGCTTATAGTTAAAACATCGAGTAGAAATAGTCTGACATTTAGTATTTATTTTCTTCGCTGAAATGTAATATTGTCAGTAGTTTTTGTTTCTGCCATTCTGGTTGGGATGGGGTGACATCGGTTGTGGTTTTAATTTGTGTTTAATTTTATATTAAAATTTTATATATTTGATTATTCAAATATCTTGTCTTGGAACTTTTACTCATCTACAATGGAATTATCTTGTTTTGCTATTGTAGTGAGATCTCTTTTCATATTAAGAACACAAATCTACTTTCTCATTTTTCTCACATGTAGACTGTAGTTTCATTTTCCTAAAGTTTTTTTTTATTAAAAAAAAGATTGTACCCTAAGCTGGCTTTACATTTGTAGAGATTATCTGGTCTCTGCCTCTCGATTGCAGAGATTACAGATGTGAGTCATTCTGCCCAGCATCCAAAAATGTCTTTTCAACAACTACATTTACATTTTAATAAAGTCAAATTTAACTTATTTTATGATCAGCACTGCTTATGTCCACTCTAATAAACCATCTACATAAAGACATGAAGACGTGTAGACGCTTTACAGAATCCACCATTACAGTGAAACCAATTTTGAATTCTACTTTGAATTCCTTGTTTGTCATGTGGGATCAGGTACAAGCCAACGTTCATTTCTTTTTTCCCCTTTCTTCTGGATGATTAAATATTGGCAGCACCAATTACTGATCTCCAAATAAATTCCAAATACTTTTAAGGGAATGTCTCTTAAATTCTTCCCTTTTCTTTACCATTCATCCCAGCAGGCACTCAGCAGAGCCTGGTATATCCTCTACTTGTTTCCAGAAGTTCCTCAAAGGCTCCACTGTGTCTACAATCAGTCCGTCAGTAAAGCCACTGATAAGGATTTTACTATTAGCTCTGCTGAGGTACCCAACACACAACCCCAAGGTCTATGTTGTAGGTGCTTCGAGCAGGTCTTCCCTGAGCCAAAGCTGGGAATATGGGTGCTTTGGTCCTTCCAGATCTTGGGGGGGGGGGAACCCTGTTTCCATCAAAGTTTTGCTCATCTCTGACCTTCAGCCCTCTTGCCATTGGACTTCCAATCCAATTCAGTAAAGGAGGAGAAAAAAACAAATGTATGGCATATCCACCGCATCTCTTTTATCAATCTCACTGCTCTCAAAAAAACCTGTTTTTTCTTTCTAGATTTATCTCTTCATTCTTCCTAGATGACTATTTTAATCTCTCCTCTGAAAATGTTTTTTTTTCCTTTTTCTTTGTAAGAGTTCTCTGCATATCTAAATCAGCAGTAAGTCTTCATCTGACTTTTACTTATTTAAAAACCTCAGTCAGGTGGTTTTCCCAGGAGAAACAGAATGTTCCAAACATTAGCCTTGGGCAAAATGAGTTAAGCCTACACATTAGGCCTGCCCAGATGCTTTCACCCGCTGATTCTGTTCCAGCACAGCCCACAGCATATGAGGCCCAGTACTTGGCACTGAGCTGGCAAGGGGAAGAACTTTACCCTCTGGTGGAGGTTGGCAGGAGGAGTGGAAACAGACATAGAAACTGGCAGTTGGGATACTGCCAGGTAACTGCTATGAGGGACAGTCAGGGTCAACTAAGCCTATGGCAAAGAGCAACAAAACGGCCTGGGGCCAGGGAGATGCCAAAGTAGCACTCTATGCAGAGAGGTAACGGGTTCCAAACCTAGGGGAACCCTGCGCCGTTCTGATCATTAAACATCACAACAGCTGCTGGTTGAAGCAAAAAAAATCATAGTTAAGAAGGTGGCTTTAATAGTTTTGTTGCTTATAGTAGGGATTAATATAGAATGTTGTCAAACGTTCATAAGATAAAGAGACATGCTGTCTCCAATAACTTGACAACATTTAGTATTAGAATGGAAAACCCAAAAAGAATTATCCCGATACCAGCTGCATATTCTGCAATTAAGTTCTGACACTAAACTGCTCAGTTGGTACATCCTCTACTGGTTAAAAGCAATGTTCTCCACACAATGGCTCCCACTAAACTGACATCCTAAAAACTACTTTCATTTCTGACTGGTAAGGTTCAAATGTGGTATAGTTAAGGAGAAAACTTAGCAGAACTCACTGAAAAGAAAAGCTATAGTTAAGTGATTCAAGTTTCATTATAAAGGAGACTGAAACAGGGAGTGTGTTAGGGAGAGGGGAAAGCCCTGAGTGTTAAAGTCCTGTGTATTATTGACAATGGGAACAACCCTGACAAGGACTTCAGAGTCTTGGCAAAGGTGGTTCCTCATGTGGGCCAGGCCCAACATGGGCGGCAAAGCTCTCCTCGGGAGTTCAAGTTTGAGTACTTAAGAACAATTGGTCTGTGTGTGCAGAGACTAGCAACTTCAGCTTTCTCTTCTCTGGTGTTTATGGCCTGAGATGGCTGGGTTCCTGAGACCTCCTACCCAGGCTAACACCTCCTGGCACCACCACCCATTCTGGAATGTACATAATAAACATGCTGACATTTCAGGTTGTAGGGCATAGAGTTAAAAGAAACTCCCACTTTATCCCAGCTACACTGTCCATGTGTCTGTCCGTTCTTCATTCCATCGCTGTTACTAAATGATTGAGACGACTTTAAAGAAGGAAAGGCTATCAGGACTCGAGTTTTCCAGGGTCTACCAGAATCAGCTGACCCCGTTGTCTTTGGGCCTGTGGTGAGGCAATAGAATACCAGGGTAGAAAAATAAAGAGGAGAGAGCTGCCTCGTAGCAGCCAGGAAGCAAGGAAGGCAACAGGAAGGGGCTAGGATTCCAATATCCTCTTCAAAGACACCCATCCAGTGATCTAACTTCCTCTAGGACTCATCTCAGAAAGGTTATACCATCTCCAAGACACCTATCCAGTGACCTAACTTCCTTAGGACTCATCTCAGAAAGGTTATACCATCTCCCAGTAGTGCCACAGGTTGGCAAATAAGGCTTTAGCACACGAGGCTTTGGGGGATACCCAGTTCCAAACTCTAGCAGCATGGCCTGGGGGCCAGGCCTAGTGCTCCATGCCCCCTCTTCTGCTTACAAAGGTGTGGCACACTCCCTCACTTCAGTGTGTTCACCACCAAGAATCCATTGTTTTTTTTGTTTTTTTTTGGAGGTTCATCCTATAGGCAAACTTGGTTAAGTCACTGTCCAAATTCCATCCCTAAGGAACACTGGACATTGCCCTGTTTGGACAACACAGGCACCTTATCTATCACTCAGGAAAACCCCAGTTATGGAAGATCTGTGCCAGCTGGAAGAAGATCAGATACATTTTTTTTCTGTGCTACAAATGAAATTGGCTAGAGACTAGGTATAAAGTAAACATAGCTCTTTGAAGTTGTTTTGCAGGGACTACCTCTAGAACCTGCCAGAAACCAGCAAAAACATGAGCTAGCTATCCCCTAGTGGAGCGTGTGTAGAAGGAAACTGCTCATTCAGCTGATGCCCTCTGCTGTTCCAAACTCACCATTCACACAAAACCAGATACTTCTCACGGAAAGGAGTATGCAAAACATGCGATCTGGAACAAGGCATGACTGTCTGTCTATGCCTGGGCGCAAGACACTTAAACAGTCGACTTCTTACCATCCTGTTAGTAAGCAGTTTCTCCCTATGAACTGGATTGATGCCAACAAATGCATGATAAATCTGAACATGCTTCCTGGGTCAGTGTCAGTCTTCAACAGAAAGAAGCTCCTTCTGTTTCACAAACCTCTGACGCCACAACCTTGGCTTATATGTGCATGAGACAGTGGGCTGGTTTTACTCATGTCAACCTAAAAGCACTTAAAACTACCAGGAGGTTGCAGGTATGGAAGAAACTAACTTTTAAAAATCCATACTTTTTTATATCAATAAAGGTAAGGAAAGAGAATTTAGAAGTCCTCTTTGCAGTACCAAGAATAATCGATGTGGCACAGAACCAAGAGAATGCAGAAAAAAGAAAGGTGCGCTTTGAGTAATAAGGAAGGGGGATCATGGAGCAATAACAGCAAATGACCAGAGGGCTAGCTTTGACAAAGGTGACTAAAGACGGCTGAGATGCTTGCCTCATGGGATTAACTAGACTCGAATATGGACATGAGGGTGTGAAACAACGTTCAGAGGTTCAGCAGCCCTCTGAGGAGGTTTGCAGTACACCTCTATTCCTGAGGAGCCTCGCAGTACACCTATGTTCCTGAGGAGGCTCGCAGTACACCTATGTTCCTGAGGAGGCTTGAAATACACCTATCTATGTTCCTGAGGAGGCTCACAGTACACCTATGTTCCTGGGGAGGCTCAAAGTACACCTATGTTCCTGGGGAGGCTCAAAGTACACCTATCTATGTTCCTGAGGAGGCTTGCAGTACACCTATGTTCCTGAGGAGATTCGAGGTACACCTATGTTCCTGAGGAGGCTCGAAGTACACCTATGTTCCTGAGGAGGCTCGCAGTACACCTATGTTCCTGAGGAGGCTCGCAGTACACCTATGTTCCTGAGGAGGCTCGAAGTACAACTATGTTCCTGAGGAGGCTCGCAGTACACTTATGTTCCTGGGGAGGCTTGCAGTACACCTATGTTCCTGGGGAGGCTCGAAGTACACCTATGTTCCTGAGGGGCCTCGCAGTACACCTATGTTCCTGGGGAGGCTCGCAGTACACCTATGTTCCTGAGGAGATTCGAGGTACACCTATGTTCCTGAGGAGGCTCGCAGTACACCTATGTTCCTGAGGAGGCTCGCAGTACACCTATGTTCCTGAGGGGGTTCGCAGTACACCTATGTTCCTGGGGAGGCTCGCAGTATACCTATGTTTTAGCATTGTGGTCAGGGTATCACTATGATTGTGTTCATTGAACATCTGGATTAGAAGGTCTTATTCCAGCCTCTGAGGACCCCGTGGTTCCCACTCTGAATCTGAGGCAGGAGAATGAAGATGGTTTACACAGCACAGAGTAAGCACTCAAGGACAGCAAAAAAAAAAAAAACCATCAGTGAAGTCCTAGAGGAGAAAATCCAATTCTAGGGTTTTGGTTTGAGTAGATTTCATTTTCTGTAATTTTACAACAGAGTTTACGAGTATGTGAATTTATGCTGATTCAAAAACAAACTAAGTTTGGCTAAGCAATACAAAATTAAGAGTGACTTTTTTTTTCAAGTGCTTGCTGGTATGGTTAATTTTTGTACCATCGCCATCTAGTGGAGAAAACCTTGAACTTCAAAAAGATAAGGTTTGGGAAGAAATGCAGGGGCATTATACTAATTTTACTTTCATTCAGTTCTCACGATGGATGGTGAGGTCCTTACTCTTCCTCAATTTGGAAACAGGACCAGAAGTTAAGTAGCTTTGCCCAGGGCCACATGTGACTCACTCGATTCCAGATAACTTGAAATTAAATCTAATACATTTTAACCTCATAGTACATTCAAATGGCTCAACTCTATTCTTGTCTTCAGGAGTAAGTTAGATAGATAAATAGGTACATAGATAGATAGATAGATAGATAGATAGATAGATAGATAGATAGATAGATAGATAGATAGATAGATAGATAGATAGATAGACAGACAGATAATAGGTAGGTACATAGATCGAGAGAGGCTAGAGATAGAGGTGGAACCTGGAGAATGACCTCATTCCTATATGTAAACAAATGGCATGTGCAGAAGGAACAGGCTGAAGATAGGGTAGAGCACATGGTTACTATGCACAAGGCCCTGGCTTCAATCTCTACCACAAAACAATGACATTTTAAAAAGGGGTGCCTCCCAGAGATTGGGCCACCTTCCTTCACCCCAGAAACCCCACTTCTTCCAGTAGGAGCCAGCCATTTTGTTCCTCTTTGAGTTTAATGTTATTACATCTTTTGTATGTAACAGAATTTGTAATTTCATCTCACATTAGCTATTGCCAGTTTACTTCATAGACTAAGATAATTAAACCTTCAGTGGGAGAACAGTGAGTAAAAAAGAGTTCCTATAGAACTCTCAGTGGTATACTGTTGGGTAGTAGATGAAATAAAAATTCAGTTTTTGTCAAAGTTCATAAAAGTCTTCATTTTCCTTTAATACATTTAACTTCTGATTATCAACAATACAATAATGAAAATTTGATACTTCCGGTGACCCCAGGTATTGGAGAGATTGAGAACTCCAGCCGTAGCGACTTAACAAGACTCTGTCCTCACAATCTGCATTTGTATCTTTTAAAGATTTAATATTTTTATATGTAAGGGTGTTTTGCCTGCCTGGACGGCTGTGCACCACGTAGGTGCAGTGCCCCTAGAGGCCACAAGGAGTCAGATCCTCTGGGACTGGGGTTAACAGCTGGAAGCCACCAAGTATGCGCTGCAAACTTTGAGGGACCTCTGCAAGAGCAGCAAGGGATTTTAACTACTAAGCCACCTCTTCCAGCCCATTTTGCATCTTTTAAAGGGGTTTACAGAAAAGCATAAAACCATAAGCAGTAATACATAGATGTAGACTAACACATCAATGTTGCTTTTTTTTTTTTTTTTTAATAAAAGTACAAATAAAATTTTGAGACAGGACCTCATTATGTAGCCCCGGCTGGCTTGGTACTCAATAGGTAGACTAGGCTAGCCTCAAACTCAGAGACCCACCTGTCTGTGTCTCCTTTGTACTGGTGTTAAAGGTATGCACCACCGCACCCAGCGAGTATTTTATAAATGTCTATGGTACTCCTTTCCCGCTTCCGTCTGCTGGTACTCACCTTTAAGGGATGCCTACCATCATTTTATGAGAACAAAATGCTTGTCAGTTTACAGCTATTGTATCAGCAATGAGGTAACTCTTAAGCAAGTACTTTGGGTGACAGGTTCATAGGTTAAAAAAAAAATAAAGGGGACAAGGGAGGGAAACTTTTTTTTTTTTTTTTTTTTTTTTTGCAGTTTCTTTGAGGTGCCTTCTGAGTTGAACTTTTTTGTGCACTCTGTAGCCGCTTGTGTTTTTTCCAGTCGAGGTCCTTTCTCCAGTTTTCTAGGCACGTTTGACATATTTCTACTCCGTTTCTGTTTTATTACAAATAATTCTTCCTGACTACAGCACCTCTGTTTTCGCACCCACAAGGCCAAAATCCTGGAAAGCCAATTAAGTTCCCAAGTTCCTCTCCGCTTTTGCACCCCTCGAAGGGCGGAAGACCGCTGTTTCCGGCACTGAGCAGGCGTGCGCACGCGTATCACGCCTGTCCAGGCAACGCCTCAGAAAGGCCATTCCCAGGGACGGAAGAAGACGAGAGACCCGTTCAAGCGCCCGTGAACTACATTTCCCAGAGCGCAATGCGAGAAATTGCCGGCGGCGATAGGGGCAACCGGTGGCGAGGGTATGCTGCCCGCTTTTGGACTACACTTCCCGACAGGACGCGCGAGGCGTTGCCAGCTGCCGGCCGAGGGCGGGTTGACGCGGGAGCTCGGGACGTGAGGCATGAGCGGCGCCCTCCCTCGGCCCGCGCGCGTCCTGCTGCCTCCCCGTGCGAGGGTCGCGCGGCACGGGGCCTAGCGGCGGGCGTCGGCATTCTCAGGGGCAGGTGCAGCCGTGCGGGCGCCGGGGAGGGCAGCGGCCACCATGGAGGTGAGCGGGCCGGAAGACGACCCCTTCCTGTCGCAGCTGCACCAGGTGCAGTGCCCCGTGTGCCAGCAGATGATGCCCGCCGCGCACATCAACTCGCACCTGGACCGCTGCCTGCTGCTGCACCCCGCGGGGCACGCGGAGCCCGCGGCCGGGCCGCACCGTGCCGGGGAGCGGGCTAAGGGGCCCTCGCCGCCCGGCGCCAAGCGGCGGCGGCTGTCGGAGAGCTCGGCGCTGAAGCAGCCCGCCACCCCGACGGCGGCCGAGAGCAGCGAGGGCGAGGGCGAGGAGGGCGATGACGGCGGCGAGACCGAGAGCCGTGAGAGCTACGACGCACCGCCCACGCCCAGCGGCGCGCGCCTCATCCCCGACTTCCCCGTGGCCCGCTCCAGCAGCCCCAGCAGGAAGGGCTTGGGGAAGAGGCCAGCGGCCGCCGCCGCGGCGGGCAGTGCGTCTCCGCACAGCTGGGACGAGGCGGAGGCTCCGGAGGAGGAGGAGGCGGGGGTGGACGGCGATGGCGACGCGGACGTGGACGGCGAGGAGGACCCCGGGCACTGGGACGCGGACGCCGCCGATGCATCGTTCGGAGTCAGCGCGGGCCGCTCGCATCCCCGGGCGCTGGCGGCCGAGGAGATCCGACAGATGCTGGAGGGCAAGCCGCTGGCAGACAAGATGCGTCCCGACACGCTGCAGGACTACATCGGGCAGAGTCGGGCCGTGGGGCAGGAGACTCTGCTCCGCTCGCTGCTGGAGACCAACGAGATCCCCTCGCTCATCCTGTGGGGCCCGCCGGGCTGCGGCAAGGTGAGTGCCACTCCTGCCGAGGGCCGCCGAGGTGTTAGGAGGTGTTCGGAGCCGGGTGCGGTCCTCAGAATTCCCGATCCCTCCTCTGGAAAGGGAGGCCTGGGGGGCGCGGTCCCGGTGCGTGAGCCGAGTTTGTAATGAGAAAGCAAGTGTGTCATTCACCCAGTTTCCCAGGACCTCCTTGTTGGGCGTTTTCCAAAGGAAAATGCGTGAATTTCTTAACCAAGATGCAAAGATGAGGACTGAGATTCGGGCTGTGTTCCTACGTACCCCCACATCCCTGATTTTTAGTGACCTAATTCCAAGCAAAGGGCATGCCGCAAAAATTGAGGAAGAAATATTTTGTACACTCCATTTGTTGTGGAAAAGTAATTAAATTTTTTCTGTCATACTTCCTTTCCTTCTCACTAGTTGGTTTATTCTGACTGGTTTTTGGAGCTAACAGAAATCGCTCTTCTGTGCAGCGTTTCAACAGGCATTTCCATAACTTTCTCATACTGCTTTCCACTTTAGGAAAGCATTGATGCTTTCGTGTCCTTACCACAGCCAGAGGAAATTGGCTAGGGTGTCATGGGTATAAAGAACAGGTCACTGAAAGAATACTTAAGAAAATGTGATGAACTGTCAATCCTGTTCATAGGGTGTCCGGTCCAAAAGACAGTCAAGAATGAGCCCAGGATTGAATGGCAAGAACGCTTCTTGATTGGAGGGTCAGGCTGCTTCATACACAGGCACATTCGTGATATGTATCCTGTTTTTCTTTGCAGTTCATCTCTCAACCACACCTTTTTATTTTCTGGAATACATCATTTCTTTTGTGCCTTTCTTGTACTCATGTTCGCGTTGGTGAAGCATAAATCAGATGTACCTCAGATAACATTTTTTTTAAAGCTCCGACCCTTGCACTGTACTCCATCATTGAGCTACACTGCCAGCCTCCAAAATACAATGCTGATTGTTTAGTTGTTGGCACCTTGCCTACTCGTCCCAGATTGGTTACTCTGTTTAGGGGCGTGGTCAGTGGCATTAGTGGTCCTTCTGACATCTGTGTGACAACATGAGAGTGACTATTCAGCTATTGATGCTTGTAGGCTTTAGAAAAGTCTGCAGGGAGATGAGAGGTGAGTCATGCAGGATTGAATGCAAGAGATGTACTGGGCCAAGTCTGCCCAATGAGGCCGTTGTTGATAGTCATAAGCCTGTATGACATGGGAGCCGAATTCCAAAAGGCACAGGTAAGCTGGGATTTGTTACCAAGCAGCCAGTGTCTAATGACACTCAGCTGTACAACTTTGAGAAAAAAAGCGCCACCTTTCTGTTCAGGAACAGTTTGTCATTCAGTAAGCAACCTAAAAATTCCCATATTTAATACTGAATTGCTAACAGTGGTATTAATAATAATGGCAAATACATTTTTATTGAGCACCCATTAAGTGCCAGGTACTGAATGAAGAGATTTTCTTCAGTCTTTCCTTTGTTTTCTGGTAACTATTAATAAGATCAAATTGCTGCTTTTAATTTCCTCCTAGAGTGGACATTCAGAATGGCGTGTGGTGTCTCACTTGCTAGCTGCTTGTCCTTGCCCTCAGGAACCATTCATTTTGCTTTTCTCAGCTAATCTGCTGCCTTCCCAGTTGAGCTTGGTTTGGGGATCAACTCTTATCCTGGGGCCTTCAACATTATACTCTTGGCCAAAGGAGAAAGAATTTTCTCTTTGGTGAGAGGTCACAGCTGTCACCCTGGCTTTGCTAAATCAAGACTGCTATTCTTTATTGGGATTCATAAGATCTTAAAAGAGTCTACCAAAAAAGAATCAAAAGGAGTTGTTGGGAGAGGGGGGGGCGGTCAGAATTAACCATCTTCCTATTTTTATTGTAAATTTTGTAGTCTTTGTACTTCAGCCTTCCTCCATGTTCACTGTAGCTGGTTAAGTACTCAGGGTGCTGCTTGTGGTACCTAAGCATGCTGCCCAGTCTGTCTGGCGAGTTTTTCAAACTCTGTATGTCATCCTTTTCTAGACCACCTTGGCTCACATCATAGCCAACAACAGCAAGAAACACAGCATAAGGTTTGTGACCTTGTCTGCAACAAATGCCAAGACAAATGACGTGCGAGATGTCATAAAGCAGGCTCAGAATGAAAAGAGCTTTTTCAAAAGGAAAACCATCCTTTTTATTGATGAGATTCATCGGTTCAATAAATCTCAGCAGGTATGTTAATTTTTTACTATTTTTCAGAAGTTATGTGTATAAACGAGGATACATAGAATGTAAGATCACTCTGGAAAGTATAAAGCAGTATACAAATGCAACAGATGTTAGCTGTCTTCAAGACACAGAGGCTTGTCACCCATCAAGCCTATGTCTCCATTTTTTTTTAATTTTTATTTTTTTTTGTAGTATTTTTAGATGACAAGAGAATGCTTTCCCCCTCTGATAAATGAGATGATTGCTTTATCTCTGAACTGTCCGTGTAAGAAAAGGATCTTTTGATCCGGTTTCCAACTTTTAAAAAGACAATGTGACCAGTTGAACAATCTAGAGTATAAAGCACTTATCAAGCTTATGAAAACCCTAGAATCTGGCTCTTATACCCCACCCCACCCCAATTCGTGGTTTTATTTCTCCCCAGTATTTTTATGTTCAAAATTATTTTCTGTTTTCTGTGCCTTCTAGCTCTTGTCAAGATAAATATTATACGATAATGTTCTAAATGTTTATTTTAAGGCCTTTAGAAATAAAATGATACAATTTGTTTTTATGTAAAGCTTTGTTTTGAATTACCTAAATAGGAAAAAATTGTTCAGGCGTACTTTTTTCTTTGCTTTGCATTGTTGCAGCTTTTTAACTGCAGTTAGAAATATTCCACAAAACTAGTAAAGCTTCTTTCTCCTGGTTTGAATCGTTCTGAGTAAAATGACACTTTTGCGTCCTGCCTGGTGTTGGCTTCAGGGTTTCATATGGGACCATTGACTTGGCATTTCCCATTTAGACAGACTCTGGTGGTTGTCTCTTCACCAGTTTGTTAAGAACAGTAACAGAATGGTTGAATACTTGTAGGGGAAGAACATTTTAGAAATACTAACACTGGTCTTCTGTAAACAGCTGATGTACAAGTATACACACAGTGTACTAGTTCATCATTGGGTAGAAGGTGCTTTTCTAAGCGAAGAAGTAGTTTATGTTGAAATTGTTAGAACTGTACTTAAAGGTAGGTATTCTATCATACTCTTCCAGCAAAGACCAGGCTCAGACACTGTACCCCAAAGTTGAGCTTTACACATATTAATCAAGAGGCGTATTCTTGAAATTGATCTGCTATATCTGAGGAGTATACTGAAAAGGTAAAATTAGGAAAATGAAAGAGTGAATAGATAACTTACCTAGGATTCTGCACATGGCTGTTAGGTAGAATCACTGTCTTCTCTTTTCCTCCCATGATTAGGACACTTTCCTTCCTCACGTGGAATGTGGGACGATCACACTGATTGGTGCAACCACGGAGAACCCTTCCTTCCAGGTCAATGCCGCTCTTCTGAGCCGTTGTCGGGTGATTGTTCTTGAGAAGCTTCCAGTAGAGGCAATGGTGACTATTTTAATGAGAGCTATCAACTCACTGGGAATCCATGTCCTCGACTCTAGCCGTCCTACTGACCCTCTGAGCCACAGCAGCAACTGCAGCTCTGAGTAAGTAGATTGTGTGCAGCTCCTGGACGCCCACACCTCCCTGAGAATCTCTTGGCAGAGGGCCAAAGAGGGCTGGGCCTCAGCCAGTGGAGCGGTGGTGGCAGAGAAGAACTGTCCTGCCAGTAAGGAAAATAAAGGAGGAAAGTGTTTACTCCTGCCCTCAAGACCTCCCTCAGGCTTCCCTTCTTAGGTGCATCTTATGGCTACTGATAGGTATGTCTACATCTCTTTGAGCTTTAATGTTGTAGAAAGACTATAGGAAACCTTATTTTAAAGACTCCTAGCCACTTATTAAATAGAGGCAATAGATACATACTTCTAGAATTAATTTACAAACCTTTGGAGATTTGTATTAGATTCTGATTTCTTTTTGCCCCACAGTGTGTTTTTCAGAGTATTGGGGGAAGTTAATGTAGATCTAATCATACAATGACTTACAGCATTTTGCATACTCCAAAACTCATTTCCATGAAAGTAAGGAAGTTAATTGAAAGTGACAAATAAGAGGCTGTCTCATCCCTTTTGTTCCTTAACTCTGCGTCATGACCACCCTGTAGCGTTTGTCATGGTTAATCCATTTGAGTTTTAGGATCAGAGGTTTTCTTTATTGTTAGAAATGTTCTTCAGAAGTCCTTGGTTATGTGCTGGCTGAAATAATGCGGTGGAACATAATGTGGTCTGAGGAGAGGCTGTTGCCCACCTCCTCATGCCATGGACCAAACAGCTGCTTGTGCTTGCTCCAAGGCCAAGTTCTGGGGCCACTTTTCAGTGAGGATTAAAGTATTCAGGTTTTGGGTTTCAGCAGTTCTCTCTGTGTCTGGACTCTCCATTTGCTCCTGTCTTACATGTAGGAAGAATGCCACCACCATGCCTCATGAAAACCTTGAAGGCCGAGGATCCCTGGGCAGAATGAGGTTGCTTTATTACAGAGTATAGTTGTGGTGGAATGGCCATTAGGACTGTGGCAGAAAAAAAGTGTGGGGCCTGCTGTTCTGAGCCTATTGTGCTCTATCAGGAGTCCTTGTGGGCTGGGCTTTTGTAGTTCTCAGGTCATTGTATCCAGTATAGTCTCCTCAGTCCCTGAGAGGGGATTGGTCCCAGGACCCTTTACAAATTAATATCACGTACTTGCATACTTTACATAAAAAGATGCAGTGTTTGCATTCAATCTACACACATTTTCTCCCATTCTCATGTACTTTAAATTCTGATTAGATTGTTTTTAGTTTTTTAATTTTTTTTGCAGTCAACTCAATACCTGCTCATGACAGACAAATGTTATACAACTGAGCTATGCTTCTACCCTCCCTAGATTATAACGCCTAATACAATATAAATGCCATTTGAATAGCTGTCGTTCTCTATTGTTTAGGAGCTAGTGACAAAGGGGAAAAGATCTGCACATGTTTGTAAAAATGCATTTAAAAAAAAACCCTCTTTTTCAGTCAAAGACTGATTGAATTTGAGAATGCAGAGAATCTGTGGGGGCAAATTTAGACTCATGTCAGCATGTGGTAAAGACAAATTGAAAAGGAAAAAGGGAAGAAAAGAAAATTACCTAAGCTGTAGGAAACTATTATTATCCTGTGTGCTGGTTGTTGTAATGTGTATGCAGTGTTATGTCCTGCTTATTTGGGGTCATTTTTATTTCGTGTCATTCCAAGTTCTTCAAGGTTTTCCACGCATTGCTTTGCCATGATTGAAATGAGGTCAGTAGAACTGTGGATCTCATCCTCATGAGGAGGGTGTCTGTGCTTTAAGAGATTTCTAGTCGATCTGCAGGCACATGAAGTGTGAGAAGATCCAGCAGAATAATTCAAATTTCATATAGTTACTAAACTTAGGAGTCAGATACAGAATAAGTCAGCCACTCTTAACCTGCTAAAATTGTATCACAGTCAGTGCAAACCTCCCATATCCAACACGTTTTTCTTATGTTTTCCTCTGTCATTCATTTAGAGTTGATCCCAGTTATGGCTTCTTTTCATTCTTGCTTGTTTCTGTCCTCCACCTTCCTAGCAATGCTAAGAAAACAGAAGATTGTCTTGTTTATAGCCCCAGCACCCTGTCAAGCATATTTTGCATCCTTGGTGTCTGGTTAGGGTGTGAATAAATCCTAGCTTTTATTATGAGCCATATGGTTACTTTTTGGTGTAGTCCTTCATGGGAGATTGTTGTCCAGGTATGAGAACCTTTTGCTTTAATGAAAATATCCTTTTTTATATGCTATAAGCACAGTAAAATAAGTATTAGCCTTAATTCCATTCATTGGCCGACTTGCTATCATTTTTGACAAGTTAGGAGATGTCATAGGTCACAGAAAAAGAAACATATTTTAGATGACTTCCTGAAATAAGTAGCTGCCACCTCAATTGCCAAGAATAATTTTTTTTTTCATTTTGCCAGAGAGTATTTTATTGCTGGCATTGTTTACAGCAGTCAGCACATAGTCATAATAAAAGAACAGACAGAGTTTAAATGGTTTTGTTATTACTGTTAGGTTCTCTGCAAGGTGTGTACCACTTTGTAGGCTGCATCTGAAATTGATCTGCCTACTGGCAGCCTAGAGAAGCCACCCAAGCCCCTATGTAATAAATAGTCCTCTGTACCAAATTCTTTATTTCCCAGAACCTTTTAAGTCACTTTACAGCACTTACAGTTTTTAATTGCATGTTTGTTTTGTGTAATTGTAAACATGTGTGGTTTGTGTATGTGCATGTGGTGTGGACCCAGGGAGGGGAGACTGAACAAATGTATCCCATTGCACTTGTGTAGGGTTCAAAGACAACTTTCCCATTGTTTCCTCTTACTGTCAGATCTGGGGATCAAACTCAGGCCATCAGGCACACAGCAAGCACCTCTCCCTACTGAACCATCTCTCTGGCCCCTAACTACTTTTAATGAATGAATGAGAATGTTCAGTTAGCAATGGCCATGGTGGTAAGAGATCAACTGTCAATTACACAAAAATGGAGCTGGGAGGATGCCCCCACCCATCAGCTTACTCTCTAAATAAAGCCACGAGAGGTCAAAGTTTATGCAGCAGATGTCCAATGATAGGAACTACAGCCCTTTTTTTTTCTCTTTTTGTAGTAATATAGGTAATATAGTAAGAAAGCTGACCGTGACGGCTTAGTGACTCCAGTACTGGGACCACGAGAATAAAATATGTTGTCTTTCAGTTATTGAGGATAAAATTTTACTTTCACATCTCTGTTAACTGGTGTCAACTGTGTGTTCATTCTTAAACACACTAATCAGATTTGGTTACACTGATCTAGCTAGAAGAGAAGACTCTGACCCCAGTCATTGGTTCCTCTCTGGGAAGAGTGAGTGTGCATTGTGTTGATATGTTGTATTTTGGTGCTCTAGATAGAAACTAGAGAAATTCTAGACTGTTGAAGGCTGTGTGAGATGACGAGTACAGTGTCTAGGACTACTCTGGGTGTTGTTTCTCTCACACACTGTATACATGTGCATCCCCATTACAGTAGGACAGAAGTATTCAGTTTCTTGCTTGTTTTGGTGCTGGGGTTCACACCCAGGTCTTTTCATAAGCTTAGCCACTAAGCTCCACCCATCTCCACCCCAGCCTGCATGCTCTGTAAAAAAAATTCCTTAGGCCTTTAATCCCAGCATTCCTGAGGCATTGAAAGTCCTGCATATCCTAGATACTGGCTGAGTGCTGAAAAGTACATTCCTGTGCCTGTAGAGAGCATGTAGTGTGATA
Source organism: Peromyscus maniculatus bairdii (assembly GCF_049852395.1). Classification (NCBI taxonomy): domain Eukaryota; kingdom Metazoa; phylum Chordata; class Mammalia; order Rodentia; family Cricetidae; genus Peromyscus; species Peromyscus maniculatus. Next base: position 114,310,166 of record NC_134856.1, read on the forward strand.
AAAGCCAGAAGACTCTGCTATGGTCATGTGTACAAGAGAGTTCCTTAAACTTTGTACACTAGAGACCCTTGTCATCCAATAACTGATATGACCCCAAGTATATAAGACAAGTATGCAAATCAAACTTTGGTGATAATTCACAACTTTTTTATTGTTTATTTTTTGTTTTTCTCGACAGGGTTTCTCTTTGTAACCCTGGTTATCCTGGAACTCACTCTGTAGACCAGGCTAGTCTCAAATATAGAGTTTCACCTACCTCTGTAGTGCTGGGATTAAAGGCATGTACCACTACACCCAGCTAAAATTATTATAAAACAGTTGTTTAGTGTACATGTAATTTTCCACTAAAAATTAAAGCTCTTTTGCTAATAATGAGATCAATGTACTTGTTTGTCTAAAACAGTACAAACAAAGGATACAACAATTGAAACTTACATGCTGAGTAACAACAATAGAAAAATATTAAGTCATTATTCTCTTGGGACTGGGAATGTAGCTTAATTGGAGAATGCTTTCCTAGCATGCAGGAGGTCCTAGGTTTGGTCTCTAGCACTGCAAAAATGGCATGATGACATATGTCTATAATCCAGCACTTAGGAGGTGGAGACAAGATTGATGTGAGGGCCGGGCGTTGGTGGCGCACGCCTTTAATCCCAGCACTCGGGAGGCAGAGCCAGGTGGATCTCTGTGAGTTCGAGGCCAGCCTGGGCTACCAAGTGAGCTCCAGGAAAGGCGCAAAGCTACACAGAGAAACCCTGTCTCGAAAAACCAAAAAAAAAAAAAAAAAAAAAAAAAAAAAAAAAGATTGATGTGAGGTTCAGAGTCATCCTAGGCTGTCTCATTCAAGGCTAGCTTGTGTTACATTTGACTCTATCTCAAAAAGGGAAGGAGGTTCATTCTGTCTGTCTGTCTGTCATCTATCTAAATTTGGGGTTTTTGTTTGTTTGTTTGTTTGTTTGTTTTTGAGACAGAGTCTCATGCAACCAGGTTAGCCTTGAACTTGATCTGTAGAGCTTTCTACTTCCCACATGCTAGGATTACAAACACATTCTGGATACAAGGTGTTGAATAGCAAACACGTTCTGATTATATGACGCAAAAAATGAAGTGTGTTACCTGTGTGGTGGGTTAATTTTGGAGGAAAGCGAGGGCTGAGTGTAGTTTATGGTTGGTGATCTTGATCTGTTGAGAATGAGAGTATAAACTACTGCTGTTACCCTACTCTGCTTGCTGCTGATAAAGACTGTAAAGATCACAGGACTTGTGTATATGCAGAACACCTGAAGAAGCAGTTGTTTGTGAACCAGATAGAGTGCATCCCTGTGGAGATGAAGAGGATGAGATGATAAACCAGAATGGCTACCTGATTGTCTAGCTAGGCAGGGTTTTAAGAGCAGGGTGGAAGGTGAACAAGTTGTCTATCCTTGTGTAGACTGCTGTGCCTGAGTTGTGGTTCTTCTCTATAATCCAGGAATTCCAAACAAGGTAGCCTCATGGCCCCCAAGCAAGAGAGCTATATAAATGCTGTTTATTCCCCTTCTCACACTCCCACGCCTACTAACAGGAACTCATGCTCTACCACTGAGTTACCGCTCCTAGCAAGTTTTACTTTTTTAATTATTTTGTTTGCCTTTGACATGTTTTCTACCACCAAAGAGCAAAAGAAAGGTAGTCAAACACTGCAGTAGAAGATACCAACTAGAGTAAATTATGAGTATAGAATACATTGTATTTTCTCTTTTTAATACATTTGTAATAGAATTGCATTGCTTTCTCCCTTCCTTTCCTCCCTGTAGCCCCTCCCTCCCAGAGGCTAATTCTCCCTCTCCAGTAGTCATACAGTTTGTGGTGTAGGGGTGGGACCCTGTGAAATTTTCTCCCTTCTAGGTTAGCATGCCTGTTGATACTACCATTGTCCAGGTCTTGTTTATGCAGCAGTTTCTAGGAAATAATATTTTACAGCAGATTTACTGGTGTTTTGGCCCTTGCAATAAACCTCCCTGTCCAATGTGATGTTCCCTGAGTCTATATGCAAGAGTTGTGATCTAGATGTATCCAGTGGGGTTGGGTTCCCCGTGATCTGTCGATCTCTGCATTTGTGTATAGTTGTGGTTTTCTATGATGGTCTCCCTTTGCTGTAAAGAGAAACTTCTTGGATGAGGCATGATAGCTGCATTTGTTTGTGGGTATAGGGATAAGATTTAAAATGTAGTAAGATATGCTGGTTTTGCAAAGTGGCAGTAGTAGATTATCTTCTAAGATCTGTGGTCTCACTAGTACGAGGAAGGTGGCTAGATTTCTAGTGCCAGGCATGATTTCTCTCCTGTTGAGTGGGCCTAAGTTCAACCTCACAGCTAACTGTTGCTTACACCACCATAGGAGTGCCACTTACTGCGCTTTTACAGGTATGTCAGCTCTGGCCTCTTTGTGTTACATGAACCAGGCTGTTTTTGGTTCTCCCATGAAGTCACAAGGAATTTCACTTTCCAGTATCATGTGTTGGAAACAAACAAACAAACAAACCCCCAAACAAAAACTAACATGCGAAAAGAGTTCAGGCCTCTAGAAAAGAGGAAGGCGTTTTCAACTAAGATCAAAGCTTGTTCTCCAATTGGAGAAGCTTGGTTCTAATTTTGTTTTACTTCTGTGTCTTGTTAACCAAGAATGTATTTTCCAATGCATTTGTTTTAGCCAATTTTTTCTTATTACAGAGCGTTTATTATGTTTTGTTGTTGTTTGTTTGTTTGTTTAAAAAAGAAGACAAGGTCTCACTATATTACCCTGGCTGTCGTGGAACTTGCTGTGTAGGCCAGGCTGGTCTTGAACGCAGAGCTACTGGCCTCTGCCTCCTGGGTGCTGGGACTAAAGTCATGGGCTACCATACATGGCCATATTATTTATTTTTCATTATTTTGCTTTACATTTATTTTGTGTGTGGGTTTTAGTGCATGCATACCATGAAGTGTATGTGGAGGTTAAAAGACAACTTCTATCTCATCTCTCTTTTCACCATGTGGGTTCGGGGAACTGAACTTAGGCTTAAGCAAAAGCCTTTACTGACTAAGGCATCCTACCAGCCCCTGTTTATTACTTTACAGTATAACTTACTGTTTATTATTTTATTCCAGGATGCTATGAAATTTTGGTCAGCCTTTTCCTAAAGTAGATTTTACCCATAATTCTCTAATATTTGAAGCTTCTTTCCAAATTGAAATCATTCCCATCTTATCCCCCTGCCCCCGTGTGTGTGTGTGTGTGTGTGTGTGTGTGTGTGTGTGTGTGTGTGTGTGTGATGTATATATGTATGAAGGACAAAAGGCAAGTTCTGAGAGTCAGTTCTCTTCTTCCATGTGAGTTCCAGGAATTGAACTCTCAGACCATTTGGCTTGGCAGCAAGCACCTTTGCCCACTAAGCCATTTCACTGGCTCCTGTTTTATCATTCATAGTATAAATTGTCTCCTTGTCTCATTCAGTCACAGGGTATTATATTTTTTGATTATTTAAAGGTTTTTTTTTTTTAATGTGTCACTATGTAGGCTTGTGCATTGTGGATGTATGCAGGTGCTATAAGAGGCCAGAACTGGGTGTTGGATCCCCTGAGAGCAAGACTGAAAGGAGTTATGAGCTATACCACATTAGTTCAAGGAACCAAACTTGGGTCCTCTGCAAGAATATTATATGCTCATGGCCACTGAGCCATTTCTCTAGCCCCTAAATTTTTTATTAATCGTGTGTGTGTGAACGCACACACAAGTGCCTGTTAATCATGGAGCTCCTCCTTTATGTAGGTTCTCAGAATTGAACTCAGGTCTCCAGGCTTGCACATACACCATCCACCTTTACCTGCTGAGCTATATCACTGCTCCCAGAGTATTTTAATACACTTTATGTTATTATTACTCTTCAAAGCTTATAAAAGCAGGAATTCAGGGCGTAGCTAAGTTGTGGGTAGAACCTTAGAACTTCCTGCACAGTATTCTTGAGAGGAGATTTTTCATTTTGTGATTTGCTTATGACCAGTGAGTGTCATCAGCACAGCCCCCTTTTTATTATTTGGACAGAGTTGCTGACAGATTTATTTTGTTTCTAAAATACTCTGGACAGACGGAGGGCGTTGTGAATATGAATCATATCTAAATGGATGAAGGAGTGATGACTCTTGTGACTCCAAACTGTAATAGCAGAATGACCTATACTTTAGAACCTGGTGTGGTGCTCTTGACTGTAATGTCAGCTAGCTAGATTAGCCCCATAGGCAAACTCTGGATTCAGTATATAAGGTGGATAGCAATTGAGGAATATACTGGGTATCAACCTCAGGCTTCCACATGCACCAACACATATGTCCACACACATACACTTTGGTTAAGAGTTCAGATGTCTAAGGAAGGGTCCTAATTTTCCCAGGAGAATAAACCCCATGTCCACTCTCGAAGCCTTAGTCAGTGTGCTGTTGATAAATCTGAAACAATAAAGGACACACTCATGAGAGGGGCATATACCACAGTGCTAATTTTAAAATAGTCTGCCAATGTGTGGTTTCTATCCCTTTGACTTTTTGGAGGTTTAATATAATATGTTTTTGCTTTAGAAGTGAGGTCTGAGCAGCTATTTATCTGAAAAATATAAAACTATACAGTATAATCCCAATTTTGTTTTAAAAATTAGCTATACTGTTAATGGCTAGTTGAATCATAAAAGAAAATTAACAAATGACAATGTAATTGTTATCTCTAGTTTATGGAAATAGGAATCTTATTTTTTAATAAGAAAATAAGATTTCATATTTTTTTTTAAGAAATGAGTGTCTTACCATGAGATGGTTAGAAAGCTAAATTAGTCCACTCATTATACAACACTGAATGCCTGATATCTACCAGGCATTGGGACTGCAACAGAAGGACAGAGCCCCACTTCTGCTGCTTTGTATGATAATAAACATAATTTCAAAAAATGACCTTCTGAAACATTGCACTCAGTGTTTATTGGGAATGCTGAGGTGAAAGTGGTGATCAACAGCACGCCTCATGCTTGACAGCCCCCACTTTTTGTGTTGCTAGGAAGATTTCCTGGGAGATGGAAGGCATTGCTTTTTAGTTCAAAGGCAGAAAGGAGGTAGTTAGGTGACTTTGTTCCTCCCAGCCCTTACTTCTTTAGCATGCCCTTCCCACTCAGGCATAATGGGCTACACCCCTCTGATTCTGGTCCTTACTTTACATGTCCTCTTTAGTGTGTGTCTACTGATTTTCTTTTAGTTCATCTTCCAGAAAATCCCTTCTGCTGCTGAGAAATGTTTCCTAGACTCTACAGAATGCTAATGGGTGTAGGATAGATGTGTGTTGAATCTCCTGGTGAAGTGTCTACTGACTGGAACTGCCTTTAGAAAGGAAGAAGGCCAGTCACTAGGGCTATGGGGCTTAGGTGGTCCTTAAGAGTATGAGAAGAAAGTAGTATTAGCAAGCTACATATGAGAACTGTAGTGCCCTTACTTTTTTTGTCTGCTTGACATACTAGAGTCATTTGGGCACAGGGATGGAGAAAGTGCGTGCCTCTAGGCAAGTCTATAGATTTTCTTGATTAATGATAGATGTGGGAGGGCACAGCCCATGGAGTGCAATGCCACCCTTGGGCTGGTGGTTCTCAGTTGTATAAGACAGCAGGCTGAGGAAATCATGGAGAGCAAGCGAGTAAGCAGTATTCTTTCATGGCCTCTGTTTCAGTTCCTGCCTTGAGATCCCATCCTTCCTTCCCTTAGTGATGGACTGTTACTTAGAAGTATAAGATGAAACAAACCCTTTCTTCCTCAAGTTGCATTTGGTCATGGTGTTTAATCCCAGCAGTAGAAACCCTAAGACACCTAATGAAATCTGGGACACCTTTGGTAAAGAGAAGAATGTCCTATTTTAAAAATTATTTTTAATACTGTACAAAGGATTAAGTTTCATTATGGCTTTTTACAAGTAAATTTTGGTGAGTTTTTTGGTTGATTCTAGTTTTCCTATCTCCCTCCCATGAGGCTGTTTCTAAAACATCAAACATATATCTTTCCCTGAATGAAATGGAGATTGGCAGGTCACTTTTGTGGATGGGTAGATAGTAATAAACTCTATGTTGACCGCAGCAGACAAGCAGAATCCCCTCTTCCCATTCAAGACCTTTTCTCAGCCCAGCCCATTCACTGTGCACTGTTTTCCAGGTAACTAGTTTGGTCAGCTGTGGTCGGGACTTGTTACTAGAAATAATGTCAACTGAAGAAATGACAAGGATGTACTGTAAATTTTAAAAAGCATATTTTTCCTTCAAAAAATACAACTATCCACTCATCAGAAGTATCCTAAATAATGAAATGTGTTAGATGGCTAACTAGATTGGGAAGAGAAAGTTTACTAAATCAGGCTTGAAAAATAATCATTGTTTGACTTTCCTTATGCATGTCTGAACTTAGAAGTGTGATTGTGTCCAGACTGTATGACAGAAGCCTGTAATCCCAGCACTGGGAAACAGGTAGGCATTTGCTAAAGTTAAGGCTACATTGGTCTACATAGAGAGACCCTGCCTCAAAAAAAAAAAAAAAAAAAAAAAAAAAAAAAACAGAAAAAAATGTGTAAATTAATAAATGTTAGTGTGAATTTCAGTCCTAACAGGTTAGGTGGCTTACTCAAATTCTGGGAGAGTCTTCTAAGCAGTTCCCAGGAGAGTGAAATACTTGCTGCTCTTCACTACACTGGGCAGATTTTGTATGATTGGTACCCACAGAAAGTGATATGCAGCCATCCAGGAATGCCACAGCCCAAATTCCAAAGACCTGATCCTTGGTCTGTTGTGCCAGAGCAATTGAGATCCTTGTTTGTAAAATGAGGGATTTGGGCTTTCTGATTAGAGAGTAATCTACTATGATGCTGTTACCCTGTCTGGAAGGTGATCTGTGTGTTCCTGTGTCATCGGATGTGATTTACCCTTGAAATAGGCTTTCCATATACTATCATGAGGTACTAGCATATCTAGTAGATTTCACTGTTCTATAGGCTAAAAACAGACAACCCACTTGTCAACAGTGACTTTGCATAGTATTTTTGTCCTACCTTGTACAAGCTTGTATAAAGGAACAGTGAGGTCTTCTGTGGCTCATAAGATAGAATATGATATCAAGCCTCACCTTATGAGATAGAGTGAGATACCCTGTAGCTCATGTCTGGTCAAGTGTACTGACATACCCTCAGGACTTAGAAAATCTGGTCAGTCCTTAGTCTAAAAATGCTTAGTTATCTAGGTTAATAATATGAATTCAGAATAAGTAGCAAAACCTTTGAACTGGAATGCTTACTGAAGTTAAAGTTTAATTAAGATGTGCTACAAAATGAGGTATGACTTGAATGTGTTGCTAATGAACACTGATTTCTATTGCAGGCCTTCTGTTTTCATAGAAGATAAAGCAGTGGACACTCTGGCTTACCTCAGTGATGGAGATGCACGGACTGGCTTGAATGGACTCCAACTGGCAGTGCTGGCTAGGTTGAGCTCTAGGAAGATGTTCTGTAAGAAGAGTGGTCAAACCTATTCTCCTAGCCGAGTTCTGATCACTGAGAATGATGTGAAAGAAGGCCTACAGCGGTCTCACATTTTATATGACCGTGCAGGTGAGGAATTGAGATAGGGGAAATGTAGAACTTGGGGACAAGTGTCTGCCCATGGTTCATTTCCAGCCTCTAACCTTCAGCCAGCTCCAAAGCATACCCTAGATTCCTAATTTGATCTGCATATTGTAATAGAAGTAAGCCTCACACACGGGGCTGACCTTTGAAAACAGGCATAAAACAAGCTGCTTTGATAAGAATAAGAAGAGCTTGGGTTTTGAAGTTGGAGGCTTCGCTGGGCAGTGGTGGTGCACGCCTTTAATCCCAGCACTTGGGAGACAGAGCCAGGCAGATCTCTGTGAGTTCGAGGCTAACCTGGTCTACAGAGCAAGATCCAGGACAGGTGCCAAAACTACACAGAGAAACCCTGTCTTGAAAAAAAAAAAAAAAAAAAAAAAAGTTAGTTGGAGTTGGAGGCTTCATCTTGTAAGGCTGTTAGATAGAGATTTTCCTTGCTGTCTGGTGGCACTTGGTAGAATATAGCAATTTGAAAAGCACGTGAATTCAGTTGACAGTGGTTCTTGTGATCATTTACAAATACAGTAAGTGAGTAAAGACTTACTGATTTATTTGAGAGTTAAAATCTTCCATTTTCAGTCTAAAAGATAAGTTTACAAGGATTTTGATAGTTTTGTTTTGTAGTAGCCTCAACATTTTTAATTTTACAGTGTGTACTAGGTATTTGTGTAGAAACATGCTTATAGATGGTAGATATCCCAGCTCTTATTTAGTCTGTGAACTGGCAATATTAAATATCATAAGCACAGCATATTTGTAACTTTTTTATGAAAGGTAGAATGAAGATGGATTACTGTAGATTAGGCAGACCCCTATTCTAGAACATTTGTGTGACTCTGAATAGTATTGTATTGCATAACTACGTCCATGTCTTTAAAAGTCCTGCCAGAAAAAAGATGTTGATAATTGAACCTTCCAGGTCTCACATTGACTATGCCTTCATTCTGGTATTTCTTGATGATGAGAATTCTCTTGATTGGCTAGAGAATTGGGGAGGGCCTGGAGAATGATTCTGGTCCTGGCCACTGCTTCTCATGAGTGAGCTGGCTTGCTGCACTTCTGAGTGACCAAAGCACCCCAGCTGATAGTACTGGGTGGTGAAAATGGTGCTAAGAACGCATTGAACACCCCTGTCCCACCTGTGCTGTGCTGGGTGTGGCCTCAGCCGGGGGCCTTTTCCCATGCTCTCCCTTGAATGTCTTGTCAGCTCTTGAAAAGCAGAGAAGTAAAACATCTAGGCATAGCTCCACACTTTGCTTTTAGCCTTTTTAGGAGGCTCAGTAGCAATGGCCTTATCGCCCCTTGTGAGTGTCCCAGAAGAGCCTTTCCTTTGACTGAACCATCTTATATTTATCAGGCCACTGGTTAAAGTCCATAGAACGTTTATGAATGATCTTTGAGTGCTTTACAGTTTTTTCTTTTTTAGATTTCCAAAACAACCTTAGAAGGTAGCTTATTAATATTATCCCTACTTTACATAAAATTTTTCCGTTCATAAAGCATGTGCTAAAAACTGATCCTCAAATCCAATTTTATGTACTTCCCAAGATGTGCTTGCTTACTGCCTGCATATGCCTCCATGCTAGCCTCATGGTGGAGGCTCTCTACCTAGACCATGTTACTGAAAGAAGTCACTCTTGGAGGTGTTTAGCCCTAGGGAGTTGTGTATGAGGGATCATCTTCTTTCTAGCTCTTCGCTGTTCCAGGAGGAGCTGAAGGCAGTGGAAGCTATCTGGTAGCACAGCCTTGAGGACCCCATACATCATGCCCTTCTAATACCAGTGTGCTCACACTGCCCACTAATGCCAGCATGTCTGCTCTATGTGAGATTATCGGACACACATAATTTACATTCTCAAGAAATGTGCTTTTACAAGTTACTCCATAAATAAGAACTGTAGAACCATTGCCCTAGAAATGTGTTAGCTTAGACTCAGAGCTTTTTTATAACTGATGACAAAACAAACAAAAAAAGCAACAAAAAAAATCCTACCATTAGAAGACTTTTTTTATTATTTCTTTTTATGTCACAACACAGTTGCCCACTAGTATGACCCAGCAAGTAGTTCAAATGTCTCTATATCAGAGTGAAAAAATTTCTGAGTGATAACAAAGGGTCTGCCCTGCATTGACCTAATGCTTCTAGATTAATAATATAAAATCTCCAACTATCAAGCAGTATATAATAAAAGCAAAGTGGAGTTATTACTAGTGTAAGCTAGTAATTGACACTAGCAGGTATAGTTAGTTCTTCTGTAGTGCTTGCTCTGTACAAGGCCTGTCTGTGTGTTTGAAACAACCCCATTTTACCCAGTGAGAACCCTGAAGCATGGAAACTTCCCAACGTCTGCATTGATAGAGAGTTTGAGGTTCAAGTCTAAACTACCTAAGGCTAGAGCCTGTTCTTTGGTTCACTGTACCAGTTGGATTACCTCTCGTGTTAACCCAGTAAAGATGAGTAACTTTGTGTTAGAGAATATAGGATTGACAGATAAGGTCGCGGACTAGAGGTTTTTCCTATCCCTTCCCAACCCTGGGCCCTGCCCTACAGAGGGCTCAGGGTTTGGAGCATCTAAACCAGAGAGGCAGAAAGGGACCCAAACCATCTAGATTATCTAGGACACTTCAGTCCAGACAGGGTCCATGGCTCTCTTGATCGAAGAAGCCCCAGGAGGGGACACTGCTTATTCATGAAAGTTTAGTAACGGGGCTCCTGCCATTGATCTGGCTTGGGTTTCCTTGGGAGTTGGAGTTTGGGGGCCCTGCAATCAGCCTAGCAGCTATTCTCCCTTTGGTAGGCCAGTTTCTTGTCATTCTATTTGAAGACCAAATGTCATCTTAGCAGCTGCTGGGATTTGTTCCTGGAGCCAGAGTGCTGTGCCCACCAGAACACAGTCGCATTGTTGTAGCTCATACTGACCACAAAGCAGGTGTTTCTCTGTAGGCCCAGTATTCTTTGCCTTCTCAGGTGTCGTGTCCTTAAGCTTACAGGATGGTCAGAAAGACACGGGAACATGTCTAGAGAGCACCGCTTATTTTTGACAACTGTTATCTTTAATTTCCTTGTACTTAAGTGCTTTTTCTAAAATACATTTTGTTGATTTGCTTGTGAATCGAGGATTAAGGATGGACTGAAGCCAGTGGTTAAGATGGAACTACAATACTTTCAGGATAAGAACCATTAGTTCATCTGCCAGTCTCCTCAGATCCTGCCTCACAAGTGTCCCCACACAGTCTGTGGTTTCATGACCATGAGCTTTAGATACCAGGGTGTCAGCTGGCAGTGACACTGAGGAACAAATGGGCTTTAATAGCTGTCCCTCCCGCTTTGCCTCCTTTCTGATGCCTATGAGCAGGCCCGGTTGGTTTTACTCAAATAGACTATGAGGACAGAAGATGGAACCATGACTGAGTTTCTCTCTGACCTCTCTGGTCTCTGGTAATCCTCTGTGGTAGAGACCACTCTTGACAATGCCTGTCTTCTCCCTTCCCTTTGCCAGCTGTATCTGTGTGTCCCCAGTGTGTGCAGTCATCAGGAGTTTCTCCTCTGAACAAGACCTGGCTAGGAAACAGTCATGGGACCCTGAGTGAGCTCCTCTGGGGCTCATTAATCCAGGTTTCACCTCACTGAATATGGCTGGAGGGCAGCTGTCATGCCTGCCTTCCCCAGCGTACCTGGGGCCTGTTTGAGTCTGCTTTGTAGGCCAGGTAGGCACACAAGGCAGCCACGTGACAGTGCTCTCTCTCTCTGTGCAGGAGAAGAGCACTACAACTGCATCTCTGCCCTGCACAAGGCTATGCGTGGCTCTGACCAGAACGCCTCCCTGTACTGGCTGGCACGGATGCTGGAGGGAGGGGAGGACCCACTCTACGTGGCCAGGAGGCTTGTGAGGTTTGCCAGCGAGGACATTGGTGAGTGGAGGAGAGTCTTTAGGGGTGGGGGATTTGAGAGGAGATGTGTGGTTACTCTTGGACCAAGAAAGTCATGTAATCATGCAGAATAGGTAGGAAAAGGAAGATTTGTCATGAGCTCAGTGGTCTGTATCTTCATGTGCATGTGCTTTGATGGTGTTCATAGAGTCACCATTTCTGTTTCTTCTTCAGGAATGGTTTTTCAAGATCATTCAGAATATCGAAATGCAAGAGATATTTTCTGGTTTGCTTTGGAGCCAAATGTTAAGGTTTTCATTGGATAGTTCTTGAGGTAGAAATGGGAGATTCTGGACACCATTCAAGGCAGAGATCAGGAAAGATTTTGTTTTCTTAATCTTGTAGACTTTATATTTTCATAAAATGTTGTGAATGCCTTCATGGCCTTTGCACCTTCTGTTTGTCATATGTAGTCTCTTGTTTTTCCTACTAGAATATATTTATCCACAAGAGGCCATTTTTGACACCAACAATAACTCAATAAATAGTTCTTGCTTAATGTGGTTGGATATCAGAGATGAATTGGTGTAATTGTGCTGTGTGTCCTGTTCCGAAGCCTGCATGCAGTAGTTGTTGCCCTGACAGGTCGGATCAACGGTGTGCTGTGACTTACACTTTACTTTGTCTCTTTATGCATGACAGGTCTGGCAGATCCATCAGCATTAGCACAAGCAGTTGCTGCCTACCAAGGCTGTCACTTTATAGGCATGCCCGAGTGTGAGGTAAGATACCAGCTCAGTTCTTTGCAAATCTGTCCTGTCCTTTGTGGATCTGAATGTAAGTTCTGCCTTCATCACTGGTGTGTTAGGCCCACTGAGCAAGCTGCTTAGCTTTTAAACTTGGTTATGTTTGTTTGTTTTCTTAGCCTCCTAGAGACATGAGAACTTCCTATCAATGAAGTTGTGGTTTGATTTTGGCTTTGTAACATTGGGGCTTGGACCCAGAATGCATACGTGCTAGTCAAATACTCTACCACTGTGCTATATCCACAACTCTATTTTAACTTTTTCAAACAGGTCTTATAAGTTGCTCAAAATAGTCCTTAACCCATTCCCTAGCCCAGGTAGGCCTTGAACCTGAGACCGTCCTGCCTCAGCCTCCTGAATGACTGAGATTATAGAACTATCACTTGAAACAAGACCGTGTTTTCAAACTGTCCTCAGGAGTCCTGCGGCTCAGAAGTGTTCCAGGCTTTCTGGGGACAGGAAATTAAAGGTTCACCTCCATGCAGGACATCTTTCCCAGTCAACTGTTTTATGAATCAGGGCTTAAGAAATACTTGATTTAGTGAGAAGTTCTTAGGTTAAATGAGAACCACTGGTCTAGCTTCCCTCTCACATCATAGGACTTTTTCTCCATTTGTTATTAATTGTCCAGACTAAGTGAAAGGAGGTGGGGCTATAAAAATTATCTAAAAACAAACAACCAAACATGGGAATCTCTGAAGAATTAACTAGGTGAGAGCATAAAGTACTTTGCTAAACATAAACTTGATGGTATCTTCTTGGTGACATGCCCTTCTGTGTCCTAGGTGCTTCTGGCCCAGTGTGTGGTCTATTTTGCCAGAGCCCCCAAATCCATTGAGGTGTACAGTGCCTACAACAATGTGAAAGCCTGTCTGCGGAATCATCAGGGGCCCCTGCCTCCCGTACCCCTGCACCTGAGGAATGCACCCACCAGGCTGATGAAGGATTTGGGTTATGGCAAAGGCTACAAGTACAACCCTATGTACAGCGAGCCTGTGGACCAGGACTACCTGCCTGAGGAACTGAGAGGAATTGACTTCTTCAAGCAGAGGCGGTGTTGACTTTTAGGCCATGAATAAGATGCTTGTACCTTGAGGAAGGCCAGAAGTCACTGGATCTTGGAGACGGTTGCCTGGGAAAAGTTAAAACAGACCAACATTTTATGCCAGATATTAAGAGTTCCATAGGTGGAGGTGGTTACTTCAGCTAAATGTGTACCATTGAAATTGTGTTCATTTGCACTCTGTGCAATGATTATGCTTATGAAAATACCTGGCAGCTTTGTGCAATTAATGTTTTAAGGAATTATCTATTTTGTCATAGTATTTAAGTCATAATGTCATTTCAAAATTCTGTTCAGTAGGCTTTTTTTTTTTCTTTTAAAAATGTATATTCTGGGTAGTTTCAATTGGTAAAAGAAAATGTAATTGTGATTTAATACTGCATAGTGATTTGGGTATTTTTTTTATATGCAAAGGTCTTATGAGCCAATAAAACTATTTCAAAGTACTCTTCAATTCTCCAATGTTCTCCTCCTTGGGTTGGTGGCACCAGCGTCTGCCACCATCTCATTTCCAAGAACTGGATACTGTGAATGAGAAAACACCAGAAGATTGAGAAGGCAGGGAATTTTTCTGAAAATTGGATTTTTTGTTTTTCATTCAGGGTCTCACTGTGTAGCCCAGGCTGCCCTTCAACTTGTAGTCCTCCTCACTGAGCTCCTCTGGTGCTAGGATTATACGGGTGTGTGCCACTACACCCAGCTCTTGTGTGTGTTTGTTTTAAAGGACTGTACCTGTGTAGCTTTAAGTGGCCTATGAAAGACTGCAGTACTTGTAGTTGGAATTTTTCTTTGGGCCTCCAACCCCCAAATAAACACACTGAGGCTTATTATTAATTATGAATGCTCAGCCTTAGCTTAGGCTTGTCCCACTAGCTAAATTAACTTAATTTAACCTGTTTCTGTGTTTTGCCTTGGGGCTTTTTATTTTCCTTTCATTGTGTATGTCCCACTTTCCTGCTTCCTGAGTCTATCTGGCCCCTGATGTCTCCCTGTTGTCTCCTTTTCTTTCTCTCCTCAGCCTAAATTCCTCTTCCTACTTACTCTCCCTCTCCAGAAGTCATGCCCATACCTCCTCCCTCGCTATAGGTGGCTTGTTCAGCTTTTTATTAGACCAAACAGGTGCCTTAGGCAGGCAGGGTAAAGCAGCAACATATATTTACATAATTAAACAAATGCAACACATCTTTATGTAGATAAATATTCTACAGCATAAACCAACGCAGCACATCTTCACATAGTTAAACATTCCGCAACATAAACAAATACAACATGTCTTTACATAAACAAATGCAACACATCTTTGCATAGTTAAACAAATTCTGCAACAAGTATTTTCCCAAGACTAGTAGTCCTTATTTACATGTGGCTCTGTTTGTAAATACAGTTTATTTTTTGTGTTTCCTGAAGTTATGTCACTATCACTAGATTTGGCTGGATGCTAAATTTTCTCAAACTTTTTGAGGACCAGTTTGTACATTTCCACAGGAGTTAGTGGGTCTCTTCTTACTCCTTTAATGTAATGTCTCCTAGAGATTCCTTAGGCAATTGAGAGTTGATGTCACCTGTCATCCTGAGAGTGTCTCTGCCTTCCTGGTGAGAATAACTGTTTTCTGCACAATGTCTCACTGCCAGGATATCTAGTTTTATCAACCTAGAAAGGCAGAGACTTCATTCTTGCTCAGGTGGCATACTTCCTTCAGTAGCTTTATCATTGAAGGGTGCTGAGAAGAGCTAGTGTAGACCCTTAAAGACTGCAAGTGATGCTTATAGTCTACATTTAGACTTGTCTGACGGTTTGACTGGGAATACATGCTAGGTGAGGAAGTAGTTGTCCATTGTCTTCTACTTTCCCATGTGTTACTTAGAAGTCTGAGGACATTCTGATCTGGTATCCTTGTTTTGTAAACAAAGCTTCTAGAATCTTCTGTTTCTGGTGTGTAAAAAGTTTTCAATAGTTTTTGTGTGCATTTGGTAGGACCTTTCTAGATGGAAATTCCTGTCTTACACTTTTAGGGACCTTTCTCTGTCTAATTCATTAAATATTGCCTGTTTTACACTAAGCGGTCTCGTTGATCTTAGAAATACCAGTGAATGAAAGAGACAGTCTTGCATTTGTTGAGTGAAAAGCTAGTATTGTGTTACATAGAAAAGTAAATCAGGAATGAGCTGGACAGGGTGGGGAGGTGAGTAGATTTAGCTGGAGTACCACTGGGGAGTTTACTGGGGAGGGATGTACTCTACTGTCCTCCACTCTGATCCCACCCCTGTTCATTTTTCATTCTTACTCTAGTTTCTGGGAAAATTCTTCACCTCTATAGTTTTTACTCTTTCATTGCCGCCATCCTGTCTTAAATTTCCCAGTGCCTGTTTTTCTCTTAAGTACTTTCCTTTCCACCTCCCTCTTCTCATTCTTTTCTCTATCCTGTCTTCCCCCTGACACCCCAGAAGCCTGTATTTATTGTATTACTTGTTTGATGATTGCTGAACTCCCTAAGATTAATTTTTTCCTTTTCCTTTTCCTTTGTTTTGGTCTCTTGTGTCACTTTCCTGTCCTCATGTCAAGCATGAAATTGGAAGCTCTGAATACGGATGGAAGGGCAGTATGTCGGTTTTGTTCCTGTTCAGGCTCTCTGTTGAGAACCCTGGAAGTCAGTCCTTGGGGATTTCCACTTAGATAGTGGGGGCCCCCTTTGTTATCTGCCTGTGGGTGAAGGTTCAGCTCCCTGCATGCTGAGTAACAAGCAGGGAGACAGCATCAGTCAGGTGTGTCCTCTGGTGACTAAACAGGACTCAAACTGTCGGCTGTGTTTGGAGTTTTCCATTTCAGATGTCCCACAGTGGCGTGGAGTAGGAAGAGATTGCCCCGACTCAACTCCTTGTGAATGACGACCCCAAGACTTTGAGACAACTTCTTTGGAGAATAAGCAGGTTCCTGGCTTTCTTCATTGAATTTTCCCATCATCTTTCTGACCCATAACATCATGTGGCAACTAACTCCCCTGTTTAGTGCATTTTTCTTTTCCTGGTTTATTGTTTGTTTGTCTGTGTTTGTTTTTGTTTTTCCAGACAAGGATTCCCTGTGTAACTCTGGCTATCCTGGAACTCAATCTGTAGAACAAGCTGGCCTTGAACTCACAGAGATTCACCTGCCTCTGCTTCCCAAGTGTTAGGATTAAAGGCGTGCACTACCACGCCTGGCATTTACCTTGTTTTTTCTAGGGAAGTATGCAAGATTTTTATAATTTTGATGAAGCGCGGGAAAATCTGAAATTCATGCGGGACTAATGCATCAGCTTTACTGATATTTCACTAGGATTCACTACTCAGTGCTTCATTGGTTTGCATTCTCTAAACATGGAAATGAAGTCACTTGGAGCTAAGAAGTATATTTGTCATGGAACCTAAAAGTGGTTCCATTCAAAATGAGTCTCCCATTCCCTCTGATATGTTTCTTGAAATACCACTGAGATCCTTGAACACTGTTCTTCAAGCTTTCAGACCATAGTACTGTCCAAGATCATTTTACTAGTCATTCAACAGAAGACATCATAGTGTGTAAAACAGACGTGGTTCCAGTCCTCATTTGTAAAGTCATGTGGAAGTTGGGAAGTGCTTTTTGTTAATTCAACGAATCTTAAAATAGGAAAGCCCGTTTTTTAAAGGCAGATCTTCACTGTCCAAGACACCATGTACCACAGCACACATGAATGGGATAGTATAGCCCATACCAAGGAAAATTCAGTAAGACTCAGTGTATAAGGGAGTCAGGACATTTGCCAACTGGAGGCAGCTCCTCTGTGTTGCTGCCATGTGTTAAGGTCATGCTGAGATTCTAAAATGGCAATGGGAAGCACCGAACAGTTCAGTTCGTTCCTTACATCCCAGGTCTGTTAGGTTTTGTTTACCCTGGTATAGCATACTAAGATTCAATGATGTTATATAAATGACTTGCAGAGAACCTCTCCAGCTGCTGTAAGAAAAATAATCACTCATCTTTTCAAGATACACATCTTCAAACTAGGGCATTTTGTCAATTCTAAATGAGAACCCAGCTTTTATTAATACTGCATTAGAAAGCACAGTGTTCTGGGTACGAGTAGTGCGTGTGATGACTCAGCAGATAACAGCTCCATACAAGCCTGGAGACCTGGGTTCAATCCCTAGAACCTACGTTACTTTTCTGTTATGATAGCACCATGGCCAAGGCAACTTAAAAAAAAAAAAAAAAGGAGTTTATTTTGGCTTATAGTTCCAGAGGAATGAGAGTTCCTGATTGCAAGGGCAGAACATGGCTTCTGGAACAAGAAGCTGGAGGCTCACATCTTCAAGCCACAAGCAGGAGTAGAGAGAGCAACTGGAAATGGTGTGAGTCCAGCAGTTAAAAACACTGGCTGCTCTTGCAGAAGCCCCAAGTTTGATTCCTAGCGCCTACCTGGTGGTTCACAATCCCAGAAAGATTTGAAGCCTTCTTCTGACCTCCATGGGTCTTGTATGCACACAATACACAGACATACATGCAGGCAAAACACTTATACACATAAATGAAAAAGAAATTCAAGTAATAAACTCAAAGCCCACTTGCAGTCACATACTTCTTTAACAAGGCCATACCTCCTAAATATGCCCCTAACAGTGCCACCAACTGGGAACCAGGTGTTCAAATATACGAGCCTATGGGGGCCATTCTAACTCCAATTCCCATACCATGGAAAGGGGGAAGGAGAGAAGCAACTTCACAAAGCTGTTCTCTGACAAACATGGCTGCACTTCAGATCCCTAGACCTCACTGAAAGAGCCACACCAGGCAGGTGTGATGGCCACCTACAATCCAAACACTGAGGAGACAGAGATGGGACCCAGGGACAAGCTGGCTAGATTGACCAGAATTGGCAACTTCTGGGTTCAGTTGAGAAACTGCCCCATAAAGTAGAGAGTAACCAAGGAAGATATCTGACATCAACTTCAGGTCTCCACGTGCACGTACACGCATTTGCATGTGCACCCCACCACATGCACATCACAGGCATGGGGTGGCGGTAGGGGTGGGGCTGAAGGGAGATGTGGAGAATACAACTGCTGTCTTAGAGAAGACTTCCTGCACACCTCAGCGACTAGAAAAAAAATCTGAACAGTAAAATACCAGATGTAAACCACACATGCAAGTTGGTCGCTTCTTGACCACTTGTTACAAGCTTTAAACACACCCAAGAGAGATGTCACACCCTCAACAGCAGCCAAACTGAACTTGTAACTAAGGAAGACAGGAGGAAACAGAAAGCTTGTGTAGGTCCTGAATGGGCCCTGCTATTGGTGAAATTATTAAGGCCACTCCATGTAGTTAAAAGGGAGGTTTATTTTGTGGGATAACTTACAAGTGAAGGGATAGTTTACAGGGTCTGGGAAAGGTGTGGCGCAGTCCGGCAGTGTTCTCTGGAGAATTCTGCTCGGTCTACCTCCAGCATCCTGGCTCCAGGAACCAAGAGAGCAGCGCATTGGATCTCGGGTCTTCAGGGTCCTCTCTTGGCCCCACCTTGTAGGCATGACAGTTACCAAAGCCTCAGTGGGGGTTGAAACTTCCAGATCAAAGCTAGAATGGCTACCTACTACACCCTGCCTTTGATTTCTTCTTGTATTTCCACCAAGCTTAGCATATAGGATGTGAAAGTACATACTTGGTAAATAAGAAAATGAATGGATAATGTTTCCCTGGGGTCTATGTAGATGTAGTCCTCAAGGCTGCTTTCCCGGCGGGAGTCAGGTGGAGGCTGGACAAACTCTTCTGGAAGCTGCACCTCAGCCCAGTTCACCTGCCAGTGACCAATTCAGGCCAAGGTTGCTTTCAGTGTTTATGATCAACATGATAAATAAAGTGACATCTTTAAATAGAGCCTATTTCTCTGATTACAAAAGCAATATTTGATCACTGCAAAAATAAAAGAGAGGAGGGAACAGTTTGCCTCAGTGGTAACTATTGTGAATATGTATGTCCTCTGGGTACTTTTCAAATGCATGTGTGTGTGTGAAAGTTGGGAACCTACATCACCTGTTTCATGGTTTGATTTTTCTTATTTCCCCTCATGATTTTCCACAGCCTAGAGCAGTCTTCATGTGACTTTTGACAGCTGCAGTCAGAGCCACCAGGGGGCACACAGTTCATGTTCTGCACAGCTCCTGCTGTGACACCCACATAGGCTGTGATAAGATGGACAGCCTACAAGCCAGACTTTGTAGAATGGACGAATGGAGGCCTTTGCACACTCCCCCTGCCCCGCCTTGCCCTCTGCCCCCATCCCCAAGGTTCTGTCGGCAGCCCAGCCATCCATGCACAGTGAGGAGCATGGGCCAGGAGTGAGTCTACTAGAATACAAATCCTAGCTGGGCCATTTCATGCTCAAGGTAATCATCTTTATTTTTCACCTTCTTCATCTGCAGAACTTAACTGCAGTGGAAACTCATCACTGAAGATTGAAATTTACAGGAACTCACCTTGCAGCACTGAGCATCTTGCCTTAGCCTTTTGAGAGGTGAAATTATCATCATGGCTGGCTGTATTACTTCTGATAATGACTTTAAAAGTCTACCACATTGCTGGTATTATTATACTATACCCTTTGCTATTCCCAGATACTATATCTGGGAATCAACTCCTTCATTTTGTGAGAGAGACCCTGTCTCAAAACAAACGTGTCCTGTCACTAAGCAAGCCGTGTATTTTGTATCCCAGGCAGTGCAGTACGTTTCTCAGCTGTAGCTGCATCAAAAACACAAGTGAGGTGGGGTGCATGATGGAGCTAGACCATGGCAATGTGGGAGATGAGATGATTGGTTACATCTACATCTGGCGCCACATGAGAATCTACATCACCACAGCTGTATGTGACATGCACTAACTGACTTACAAAATGCCAGGGTACAGAGAAAGTATTTGTCATAGAACTCAAAGTCCCCTGTGTAGTAAGCTTGGTGGTCATAGTAAAGGTGTTTCTCTGTGGTCCTGAATATTTATAGAAGTGACTGCCATTGCTTTGCTGTGCTCGGACCTGTCCAGGAGTAGTTGTTCTGACACCTGCAAAGCCAGGGTGTGTCAAACGTTCATTCCGTGATGTCCGTCTGAGGTTTGCTTTCCTTGTGTTTTAAAACATAAATATGTGGAGCTGGGTGACAATCTCTGATTCAGCCACAGGACATATCATCATAGGACAGGAAAGGAACATCTGAGTCACTTAATCTAATTCCTGCAATGTGACAGCAACTTGACCATGGTGGAGATAAAAAGATCAGAATTACAGTTTGACAGATGATACATTTGATCATAACTTCTTCCAATTATGCAGTCTTAGGAACATCAAGCCCTCACTGAATTAATTGCTTAACACTGTCTGCAAGCACAACACCAGCACATTTTTTAAAGTGAATTGTGGAAGAGAGACTGTGATGAGTCAGGACACTTTGATAAGCATGCGAGTAACAAAGTTGGCCCCTCCACTCTATACTTAATCCAACTCCCATGACCTTCAGTCTAGTTCCCTCAGTTTCTACATCTTTGCTGGAAACAGGTCTAGAAAGGTTTTGTGAAGCCATCTTACTGTGCACTGGCTTCCACTTACCTGTGTCTAGTAAGATAAACATACTCACAGGCAGTGAGTTACAGACAGGCAACATGAGACAGTGGAAGCCCAGGGTGCCCTTGGAACTGAGCCCCAAGGCTAAGGAATGCGTGAGTGGATGGATTTTCTACCATGAAAGCCTTCTTTGTACCACCATGGAGAGAGACCAGAAAGTATGCTACTATCCCGGGCTTTATTTTCCCAGGGCTAATTGACAAGCTGAACTAAAGCACAGAAAGACAGCTGATTTCTAGAAAAAAGTCCTCTTTCTCGGGCTCTTGTACTCCTAATATCCTTGGGAATGCAGGTTTTTAAGAATAAGAAGTAGGTAAGGGACTATATTGGTCCAAGGTCCCCTGAAGAACTATCCTGCAGTTCTCCACCCAACTCAAGCATCCTCTTTAAAAAGTCAGTCCATTTCAAAAGTCCTGTCTCCCCAGACACATGTGCCATGATCTCTAACTATAATAGTAGATTCGCCAACTTCTCCTTTCATTTTTATCGGTTTTGTCTCAATGTATTTTGAATCTCCATTATTGCATAGATTTTAATAAGCCCCCCCTAAGGATCTATAATTACAGCTCTTTGGATGATGAAAATGGTAATGCTGTTGAGAAAGAAGGAGAAACCAAGATACATCTGTAATTGTTATCTGTGGATTCAGTGTTATAAAAGTCATAGTACAGCTGGTGGGTGGTGGTGCACGCCTTTGATCCCAGCACCCAGGAGGCAGAGGCAGGCGGATCTCTGTGAGTTCAAGGCCAACCTGGGGTACAGAGTAAGTTCCAGGAAAGGTACAAAGCTACACAGAGAAACCCTGTCTCAAAAAACAAAAAAACAAAAAACAAAAAAAAAAGAAAGAAAGAAGAAAGAAAGAAAGAAAGAAAGAAAGAAAGAAAGAAAGAAAGAGAGAGAGAGAGAGAAAGAAAGAGAGAGAGAAAGAAAGAAAGAAAGAAAGAAAGAAAGAAAGAAAGAAAGAAAGAAAGAAAGAAAGAAAGAAAGAAAGAAAAAAAGAAAAAAGAAAAAAAGAAAAGTCATAGTACAGTAAGGGTGTCCAAGTCAGGCATCGTTTTGTCCTTTCTCCTGAGCCCAGAGCCCTCGGGATTCCTCTTTTGTCAAACATTGGACTTGTATTCTTCGTCCTCACAAACATAGAAATGACTGATTGTCACTACGATGTAAATGGCAACTAAAGATTATTTTCACAGCAAGCATTTTTTTTTTTTATTGTAAAAAGGCCTATATTGGTTACTTTCGCATTGCTATGCCAAATCATTTTCAGGGAGAGAAGCTTTTTGGAGCCATCATGGCAGGGAAGGCATGGCGGAGCAGCCCATAGCATAGAAAGGAAACGGGGTGGAGGCTGGTCATGTCCCAGAAGACCACGAAACAGAAACCAGCCAGCTCCACAGGAACCAGGAGCTGCGCATTCATTTGCCCACCCCCAGTGACTGACTTCTGCCATTAGGACCTACTTTCTAAAGTCTCTACAACCTGCCAAAATGGCACCATTCACTGGGGACAAATGTTCCAAACATTTCATCTTCAAACTACAAGTATATAAAATTCGAAGGTAATGGATGCAGCTTGGCTACAGAGTTTTAGGCATTTGCCGGAGACCTCAGAGCATAGAAGCTCCAAGACCCACAAGGAATAATTAATTGTCCAACTCTCTTTTGGAGGCATAGGAAAAGGCCAGAGGACAAAGTCCTTGCCAAGCAAGTGTGAGGACTGGTGTTCCAGAGCCCAAGAACCCATGTACAAGCTGGGTAGGTATGGCAACCATTGGTAAACCTAGCTGGTGATTCCAGGAGCAAATCGGCTAGCTATACCAGCTGAAATGGCATGCTGCTGGCTTAGTGAGAGACTCTGCCTTGATATATAAGGTAGAGTAATCAAGGAAGACACCTTGGGCCTCCACACACATGTACCTGCACCCACACCACATGTGTACCCACACATACATACAGGCACTCAGACCACAAACATAGACACATGAAAACAAAATTCCTCTTGGCTTAAATGAACCTGACTTCTGTCAGGATACAGTCCTCCAATTTCTCCTGATCTACTTAAGACTCTTCCAGCATTTTGACTGCTAGAAAAAGGACCCATGTCTTCCTGCTTTATGTTGTTCAAAGATCAGACCTCCCCTGCCCTGCAGGTAGTCTAGTTCTGGCCAAATCCTCCCAGCACATGAATCTGAACGCTGAGATTTCACATCCTGCTTTCTTCTATCCTGACTGTGATTGCTGTCACAGGCTTTGCAGGTGGTGCTTTAATAGTCAATGGGAGCTGTGAGAATTGCTTTAAACTCAAACGGAAGTTGAGGCTACAATAATAGCTAAGTATCTGGCTTTTCATGTCACAATTAAGCCTGATGAATCCATCATTTTCTCCTGCTGCCTGGCAATCCCAGAATATAAAGGAACTTCATTTCATGTGGGAGGGAACAGAATAGGGATAGATTTGCCGAAGTTACAGAAACAATGATAAGAAGAGATATGAAATCAACAAGGAAATTGTTGCCAGGCAACATGGTAGGTTGTCAAAGAGAGAGCCTTCAGTAATAACCCCTTGGCAATCTTCTATATTAGCCCATAAATCTTTGAGCTAGAAATGACTGTGCCATGACTGGATCAGGGTGGACACTTTCCGAAGAACCAAAGCATCCGGCTCACCCATTCCATCTTGCAAACACAACCTCTGCTGCTCTGAGGACTGCACATCTGCTTCACTAGCCGGAATTCTTTGTCTCTTGCCCTTTTAGAATTGCACTATGACTGTAGTATGTTTCCTTGACACAATGAACCCTACTGTGGAATTGCTGCCATCCTACTGGCTTGGCCCCCAGAACCCCAGCTAGCGGTGGCTAGGGAATGAAAACAGATACACAGACACATGGACAGTGAAACTGGGATGGGGGTGGGTGTTGCTGGTTCTCTAACCACTACTGTTCCAGCTTGGAACCACAGCCTGTTTATAAGGTTCGTACAGGGGGAGGGGATAGCTAATCCCAGAGTAGGAGGTCTCTGTGGGTGAGCAGTGTCAGGCTGTAAACATTGGGGAGGAGGAAGCTGCAGTTGCGAGTCTTTGTACACACTGACCAGTCTTCCTAAACACTCAACCCAGAGATCCTGAGGAAATGCCTTGCAGTTTCTCTTGAGCCTGGAGCATACGGGTAACAGCTTTTCTGATTTCTCATGTTTCCGAGAGGCCTTGGGTGTCCCCTACCATGCATTGCCCATGTCAAAATACACATTCACTCCAGACTTCACTCACTCAAGCCTTCCTCTGTTCCCTACACCAAATCATGCCAAATTATTTTATCATCCTGGTACTGGTTAGATCACCAACATTTGACTAGTGAGTCTCATGTATTCACAGGCCCATGAAGTCTGTAAGATGTTGGGATTTGATGAAGCATTATAATATATTGGGCCACAGTCTTCATTTCCATGGCTCTGGGATTGTGCTCTGTGATGGACCATTTCCTTTGTTCTTTGAATCTGTGTTTCACAGAACCTGGCTTTTATGCTTGGAGTCCTCATCCTGCCTTTTCCTTGTTAAAATGCTTTCTGCCAGCAATGTCTGCTCTACTCATCCCTGTCTCCAGCTGCTAGCAGTTTCCAAGATGCAGAAACATTGACAAATGGATCTGGGCAGTGACCTCCAAGACCTGTAGCAAAGCTTAGTCAACTAGAGTTGTCCTGACACATTTGGAAAGGTCTCTTCCTCCCTTTGCTGTGTGAGGTTGCAGGCAGTGTCGGCACACAGAAGGAGGAGCAGACTCTCTGGGATGAATGCTGCCTTGTGGGACCATTGACAACTTGTGTAACATCTATTTATTGGTTTCATCATCTATACAGTGAGGACATGCTATATCCAACTCATTAGCTGGATGAGAGAAGAAAACAAGCTTCTATGAAGCTTAAATAATTTCTGGTACATAAGTACCATGCCATATGATCTATACCTTCCTTTTAGAATCTTTGCCAATATTCTTAATCAAGATGAAGTGAAATCTCCCCCAGAGGACTAGGAAGTTCTGTTCTCAAAGCTGAAGGTAAAGGCCAAGGAGACAGGTGTCTTTCTTAGGGGAGGGGTACCTTTCTTATACAAACAAGTTGATTTCTGGATTGGTGGGATTTTTAGCAGTATAAACTAAACAATCACTTTTTTTTGTTGTTGTTTCATTGGGGCTTGTCACGCGATGCAGATTTCAGTTTATTTTTTTCCAAAAACGTAGCTGACAAAGAGGGCTTCCAAGGGTTTGATTTGTCATGACAACAGAATTGTGGTTGAACTGCTCAGGAAGACAATGGTTTCCTGTGTAACTGGAAACAAGATTGCCTATATCCAGGGCAATGTTTCTTAACATCTAAGAGAAAAGGGAAGACTAGGGCCTGAAAAACAAGTAAGATCCAAATTCTTTCTTAAGTTAGTGTATATTGATTGCACAAAATAGTGTGTCTCATTATGACAGATGTGGGTAAGGTGTTTTAACCATATTTATCTCCAAACACCCACACTATTCCCGTCCTACTATTTCCCTTCTTGTCCCTTGAATTTCATGTCATTTGTTTCAAGGCGAGAAATCTTTGGGACTTTGCATACCCTTGAAAGGCAAATACACCGCCTTAGTCCCAAAGGATGCTGCTTTCTACCCAAGGGAAGGTGTTCACTCAAAATGGACCGATCATGCTGTTCGTGCATGCACACACATGAGGCACAGCTTATGAAATGAAGACAGTGCATGAACAAAATACCTTGATGGTCTCTAGATGGGACTTGTAGCCTCCAGAGTGCTGAAAGGTGACATTCTTGACTGGTGACCAAGTACACAAGTGTGTTCTTTCTGTGAGTCATCTTTGAGCTGTCCTAGATAAATGTGCTGAGCATAAAGTACCAGTCAACTTGCAGACAACCTCATTTATCAAATCATTAATTGTGGGGGCCTCTGTGACCTTCACAGGCAGCAGAGAGACAAGCTACCAGAGGAAAGAAAGAAGTTCGAGGCAACACAACTAAATAGCTGGAGTTGGTTCAAACTTGGGGGGTCTGAACATGAGTCATTTGTTTTAGGAGTATTTAAGCTCAGCACAACTGGTGAAAACTATTCTTGCGATGATTAACTCAATCTCATGTACACAACAAAGCAGACCTAAATCTCTCCAAGGAGGAAAGTAAGCTAAATGAGATCCGACGTGACTACATTGAAACTCTTTGTAAAGTACATGTGATACCTTCCATAAAGATAGCTTCTATAGATTGACTGAGAAAAACAGGTTTCTGAGAAGGGTCTCAGAAGATCCAGTTTAGGAAAGTGTCTGGCTACACAGATTGCACAAAAGTCACCAGGCTAGAAAGGACATCCATTTCAACCTTCTGGGCAGAAAATAGGTTTTGCATTTCTTCTCTTGAAGGAACAGCTCTGTGTGCTTAATGTTGCAGGTTACCCTAATGCATGCTTGTGAACACAAAGACTTCCATGGCCCCTACAATTGACAATGTTTTAAAAGAGTTTTATACACTTTGTAAGTCAAAGACAACCCTTATTTGTCAAAACTGCTGCTTGTAATGGTTGATTAAAAGACACATCAAAGACACATGCAGAATAACACATGGTGCTCAGTTCCAAGACTGACTGATCTCTTGGGGCTCTGTTCTGCATTGTGTTCTTACCACAGTAACTGATGATAGGATCTGTCTTCCCAAATAGCCAGCTTACCAAGAATTCACTGTGTCTAATTCATAGTTTAATCTTCAGCAACTATGTATGGCAAGAAGGGTTATGTATTAGGTTCTCATCAACCTGTTGAATGGATAGATGGACAGAGACCTTTCCATTTGGATCTTGAGCCTCCTAGGTATCACAGAAGCATAGAGTGCTATGGCTGAGAGGCAATCTAATCAACTTTTTATCCCTAATGTATGGCTGCAATGAGCATCTCTCCTGGTCACATGTCTTAGGGATACTACTCATGTGCGTATGTGTTTTGTTATGTTGATAGACATTTTTATAGAATCAGACAAATAAACTTCTACCCAAGTCATAAACTTTGATTCCTTCATCTTTTGTCCCATTTCAAAGTCTTCAAAGACATTAAATACAGTCTCTAATTGTCTCAGTTACTTCCTATTGCTGTGATAAAGACCATGACCAATAGCAACTTGGCTTACGTGTCCTGATCACAATCCTTCACTGAGGAAAGTCAAGGTAGGGACCTTGAGCAAGAACTGAAGCAGAAGCCACAGAGAAACACTGATTCCTGGCTTGTTCTTTATGGCTTGCTCAGCCTGCTTTCATATACTACCAAAGACCACCTGCTCAGGGTGGCACTGCCCAGAGTGGGATGGCCTCTCCCACATCAATCATTAATCAAGAAAATGCCCCCACAGACTTGCCAACAGGCCAGTCCCATGAAGGCATTTCTCAATTGAGTTTCCCTCTTCATGAAGATCAGCACATCACTATTTATTCCAGTACTTTTGCATGAAGAATTTTGGTTTTTATATTGAACTCTTTAATCAGTTGAAAAAATTTTCAGGGTACGAAGTGAGACTGATTTATCCCCCAGAGGACAGACAGTTGCCCTAACATCTGCTAGGCCCCCTGCTTCCCCGGATTTTAGGTACCACCTTAATTATACAACTAACTCCCACATTCTCTCCTGGGCTTCTCACTGGATGCAGTTCTCTTCCATCAACTTGTCGCTTTCTCATTTCTGGCTCTTTGAAGACTAGGGTAGACTACTCCCCTTTCCTCTATTACTTGTTTACCCTTCCAGAGAACTCAAGAATTGGTTTGGTAAACTGGAATTCTGACTGCAGGTTACAATAGAATGATTTAATCTGGGAGAATGGTGTCTCTGCTACATGTGATGTTGCAGCAGGAAAGGACCTCACTTGTTGAACAGAAGCTGATACTGTGGTTTTTGCTTCCAGCCTCCAGAACAGTGAGCCAATACCTAGCTCAAGTATTTTGCGACAGCAAAAGGAAATATACAAAGACATTTAGAATGTAAGATTGCTAGATTACATAGAGGGTGTTAAGCTTCCTAGAATGTTGGCAGTCAATACTAAAGATTTAAAAGTACCAGCCCCCTTATTAGAATTGATCCAGCCGGGCGGTGGTGGTGCATGCCTTTAATCCCAGCACTTGGAAGGCAGAGCCAGGCGGATCTCTGTGAGTTCAAGGCCAGCCTGGGCTACCAAGTGAGTTCCAGGAAAGGCGCAAAGCTACACAGAGAAACCCTGTCTCGAAAAACGAAAAAAAAAAAAAAAAAAAAAAAGAATTGATCCAAAGCAATTGGCTAATCAAGTCAGTTACTAGAAAGCTGTTTTATTAACTAAACACAAAAGCAATTAGTGGTGCCTGGGAATACAGTTTAGTTGGTAAAATATTTTCCTTGCCCCACAAGGACCTGTGTTTGATGCCCGGAACCCATTTTAAAAAATCTCAGGCATAGTAGTTTTCACTTGTAATCCCATCTCCAGGGAGGCAGAGACTGGCAGACTCCTGGGACTTGCTGGTCTGGTTAGCCTAACTTCCTTGGCAAGTTCCAGGCCAGTGAGAGACACTATCTTTAAAAAGGTGGCTAGTTCCTGGGGAATGATACCCAAGTTTGTCTCTGGCCTCCACCCACACATGTACATACACACCCAAACACACACGAGCCCATGTACACATAGAAACCCCCACTACCATACATACATACATACATACACACACACACACACACACACACACACACACACACACTTAATTAAAAAATGCACAAATTCTTACATTTTGTATAGGTATGTCATCAGGTGAAATCAGGTAACTATTACTAATATTTACTGTATTGTCTTAATAAAAAAGCATGTAGGTAGCTGAACCAGTGGCATAAGCATGAAATACAAACACATGGAAGGTTGAAGTAGGAGAATTGTTAAGTTTGAGGTCAATTTGGGATATGCAGCAAGACTCTGTCTCAAAACACCAAGAGAAAGGCAAAAGAAGAAACAGGTTTATTAAAAGTGGGGGAGAGGAATCTCAATTTCTTAAATATTTTAAACTAACATAATATTTTACACAGAAAACTAAAATTTGTAGTGCATCTTCATTCTTTTAAAACTGACTAAAAATATTGTGCAATGTTAAAATATTTACATTTTTTTAAATACAGGGAAACCATCTCTTCTGTTGAAATGAAGTTGCAACAGGATCTGGTGTAAGTCTAGAAAACAAAGAAAGGTCTGGCGCAAGCGCACTGTGAAAACCTCGTTCGGTAACATCCGATTGCTCTCGCAGTGCATTGCTCTCCTGCACCCTCTCCTGCACTCGGTTTACTGAAGTATGTAAGATAACACACTGAGCCGGGGGGTGGTGGCACACGCCTTTAATCCCAGCACTCGGGAGGCAGAGGCAGGCGGATCTCTGTGAGTTCGAGGCCAGCCTGGGCTACAGAGTGAGTTCCAGGAAAGGCGCAAAGCTACACAGAGAAACCCTGTCTCGAAACCGCCCCCCCCCCCCAAAAAAAAAGATAGCACACTGAAGGTTACCCTTAGGGCCATCGCCACACTGCATTCTCTCTCTCCACACTCTCTGTTCATTTTCCTGACTTTTTTTTTTTTTTTTGGTTTTTCGAGACAGGGTTTCTCTGTGTAGCTTTGCGCCTTT
Organism: Peromyscus maniculatus bairdii; assembly: GCF_049852395.1. NCBI lineage: Eukaryota > Metazoa > Chordata > Mammalia > Rodentia > Cricetidae > Peromyscus > Peromyscus maniculatus. Next base: position 114,339,833 of record NC_134856.1, read on the forward strand.
TCCTGGAACTCACTTGGTAGCCCAGGCTGGCCTCGAACTCACAGAGATCCGCCTGCCTCTGCCTCCCGAGTGCTGGGATTAAAGGTGTGCGCCACCACCGCCCGGCTGATTTTCCTGACTTTTAATAGTGCTGTCTCCTTCAACACAGCATTAGGA